>NC_053170.1:57345649-57645649 GCF_016835505.1 Polypterus senegalus
TGAGAAACGCCCACATCGACGACCGCCCCGCTGCTCGCTACAACAACGCCCCCTCACGAAGCCACCTTGGGTGCGGTGATTATTTATTTAAAATGAATGGCCTTTTCTCAACGAGCTGTGGACTCATAACACCACAGTAGCTCCTGTGTCCTTACATTTCTGTGTCATTAGAATACTACCACATTCATTGTGAACTATTACGTAGTATTGTTTTATTTTTTAATCTAACTGGACAATTGTTGATACACTATTTCATGTTCACATTAGTGATGTACTCTTACGCCATTCACATTTCGCTGGTTGGAGACAGCCAATCAAGGGCAGGTAAGTACTGCCCTCACTGTAATGCCAGTAGCCATGTCAGGTGCTGGCATTACAGTGACTGGCTGGCCGAACACGTCATCGGGTGCTATACAGTATATGCAGGCACTGGCATATAATGTTTTAGAGCGTCATTTTTCCTGTAAAATTGATTTTTGGTGGGTTTTGTGCGTGTTTTTGTCAGTCTGTAAAAGTGGCGTACAACTCGGACAAACTGGTTCCCAGCAGCGACTTGGGAGTCCAAGATGCATTCAGACATCGTTCCCATGCTGTTCCCGGTCCATTTGTGTGGTGTTTCTGTCACTTTCTGACCTTTTCCAATGGACCAGGCACCCTCCCTCTTCAGAGCAGGGGTGCCTGGTTGTCTCCGATTGACTTACCTTATACTCGGGTGCTCGGTAGAGCACACGAACATCACAATGTGTTCTGACCGAACACCTGAACACTTTGGTGCTCGCCATCAATAGTTCACATCAATGGTTCACAGTTATCACCCGCCAACGTAACTACAGATAAGCGAGTGTGACTTTAGCTTGATGGCAACTTCAAGTGGAACTTCAGATATCAAAGAAAATGTAGTTATTTCTTTAATAAAACACCCATTTATAAATCATTCATTTGAAGAAAAAAGAAGATAAAGGCGCTTGGCTGGACTGACCTGACTTAAAATTCAGCAAAACACAAGTGATCGAGGTCACAGACCTTTTTCGCTCTTGCTATGACAAAAGGAGTTGGATAATCAGAAGTGGTTCAACAATGTTTTTCTGATTGGTACTATTCAGGTCATAAATGATTTCTCCAAAATATCTCATATATTTCTCTCTTTCTTTTTGCCTGGTGCTGCATTGACATCGTGGACCAGAAGGCATGAGCTTATTTAGTGCGAGCAGGAGCAAGCAGGTGGCGGTTGCTTGTGCTATAATCCGCTTGACTTGTCGGCGATCAGCGCACATGTACTGTAGAAGGCATGCACGGGACCACTGAGAAAAGAAGAATGTTCTTTGCTCACCTTGCAGAGGAACTTCATCATTGCTTCTTATAAGAAAAGGCGATGGATAAAGCAAAAGAGAATGCAACATCGACAAGCTTCTGTGCCAAGACAGCCGCTTGCCCCAGGAAAGCAAACTCAGTCATTCAGTGTAAGGAGCCCCTTCAATGTAATAGAAACCACAGCATAGAGGGAAGTGTGTACATTGCAACAGGTACCCATGTCGTAAACGTAGAAAGGACGGTCCTTGGGTGTGTGGGAACTGTTAACATTTGAATCTGATGATTGCATATAGTGTGGAACTGACCTCTCTGTACTGTTCTTTCCTCTGCATGTCCGGGAGTACAAAAGAAACACACCCATGCACCCAAGAGTGGACACTGGCAAGATCAAAAAAAAAAACATGCGGTCACGGATTGCAAGCACAAGAAGGCGTGAGAATGAATATGAATAATGTTGCATCAGTGCCACAATGTTTTCCAAAATGTACTGTACAGGTCATAAAATGAGTTATTTCAAATATCATATATACCTATGTCTCTGTTTTTTGTCAGTGCGGCTTTGACATCATGGATCATAAGGTGCATACTAATTCAACGTGAGCAGGAACACTCAATAAAACTAAATAAAATAAAATTCAAGTGACGGTGAGAAACAAAGAAGGCAGATTCACCAGCATTTATGTGTTAGCTTTTATCCGTCTAGATCAGAGAATTTCCAGTTCCATTGTCTCAAAACACCACTAACATGTACAGTTATTCCCAGTTTGGCCCTTTTGTGGAAGTGTTTATTTGATATTTGGCCATCAGCCTTCACACATTATACAGTTCATGTCTACATTTTGTCATTTATTACTAAAACATGAAAAATGTTTCTGTTTTAATGATGTGTTTACATAGATTGTTGTAGACACAGAACACACATCAGATTATTTCCCCTTACAATTCTGGGTAGCTCACTCCCAAATAATAAATCAGGGTAGGAACTGGGAAAACTTCTAGCCCGTTCTGAGATGGTGGGAGATGGTATAGGAGGCTGCTTGCTGCTTGGGCTTATCGACACATTTAGAAGACAAAAGACGCTGATGGAGAAGTGCTAAGGGATTTAAGGTGGGCGGATATATGAGTTTTTCGTTGGCTCTGGTAATTTTATTGATAAGTGCTATGTCTGCGAATGCTGATCTTGGAGCTCCTTTTTGTATGTGGCGATGGTTTTGGTTACAAAAGTATGCCACTACAGAATAAAAGGTTGGTAGATACTGCTCTAGACAATAGCATTAGATTACATTTTTGTCAGGCTCAGGAAATGACTCAGTTTAATCAGAAATTAATTGAGAAACTTTCAGGCCTTAAGGAAAGGAGGGCAAAACTTATATTGAAGAAAATATATTTATCCTGATTGTAAAGGCAGAATAAGATTTAGGTTTGCTTGTGCTGTGAGTGCTGTAAGACAGATTGGGGACAAGGTATATTTTAAAATATGGGGGTCTGTGGATCTTACAATGTGAATTTGTGCCCGGTGAGGTATGCCTGGAAAACCTGCATAGGACTGGGCACACTGACAGCAAGTGTACTGTAGATTAAAATTAGGTGGGAATGACTCTGTAGGTGTGTTAAATGATGAACTGGAATGCAAAACGAGAGAGGATTGGTGATTGTATGGTGTAGATTTATGGAATACTGTGAAAATGGCCAAGGGCTGGGCACTCTGTTATCAGAGGCAGAATAAGATTTGGATTGGACTTATGCAATGGAGGTGTTATAGGACAGATGGATGTACAATTTATTGGAAGATTACGAAGGTATGGGAAGCAGACATTATGGTGTGGGTTGTGGCAGAATGGGGAATTAGACAACGTGACAGAGGATTTTAGTGACAGGTGTAGTATAAAAATTGGGTGGTAGGTGCACCTGTTTATTTCTATATCTATAGGGCAAGGTATGGGAAGAATAAGGGAACTGTGGATGTCACAGACTGAAGTTCTGAAGCACAGCAGAAATGGGAAAGTTGGCATCAGATGTGGACTGACACTATGATGAGGACCACAAGTGCAGATAAATAGACAGATGGACATGAAAGGCACTATATAATAGACAGATGTGAAAAGCACTGTATAATAGGCAGGCAGGTAGGCGGATAGATAGATAGATAGATAGATAGATAGATAGATAGATAGATAGATAGATAGATAGATAGATAGATAGATAGCCTTGTTGTTTTGGGAACATCCTTTTGCCTTCTGTGCTCTATAGGGTTTTATTGTTATTGAAGAGCACTTTTGAAGAATAAACCTATTTTATAAAGATCCTGTGTTTTCCCTTATATCTAGCCAAGATTTGTCGTAAATCCTCACTTAGTGGGCCTTTTTAAAAGTTTTTTTGGAATATTTTAGTGCTTTGAACTCCATGTTCATAATGGATTTGGTCAACCAGATGGTTAGGTTTTCAAAGCAAAAGGAGGTAGCTGCAGGTGGCCTATTGTTGTGTTTTATAACCTAGTAGTCCTTGCTGTGGTCAACATTCATATTTTGTATATATAACTAAAAAAAAAAAAAATAGAACAGAGCAAATAAATAAGTTTCCAGTCCAAAATATTTTTAAGAAATTTAGGCTAAATTAAAAGCAATCAACAAGAAAGACACTTGTGTGAAGTGCTACCATTTTGTCTTTGGAAGCTGCTCAAGAAGGAGGAAAACAACCTGCACTGACTGCTGATATTAACTGTTTTGTAATAAGCCGAAATACCACTTGTCATTTACAAACTCTTACATAAATATAGTAATATGATAAAAATGAGTATGGTTCTAAATTTTAAACTATCTAAACAGAAACAAAATAATTACTACTTTGTTTGTTACTTTAACTGCACAGATGGTTGAAATGTGTTGTTTTGCTTTTTACTAATAAATGCAGCAGCAGATTTACACTGATTACAGGCACAGTCTAGATCACTTTTATATTATTATTCCTTTCTTAATTTGATTAAAATGGTAATATACATTGAGAAACTGTGTTAAGTTATCTATAATTTTGGGGGAGTGCACCATCAGGATGCTGAGCTGATGGACCATTATTGAGAAGAAAAGGATATAGACACTACTTGGCATAGCTACAAAAAAAAAAAATCCAGTTAGAAAAAGGTAATCTGATTTTTATTATTTACACTAGAGCACAACTGAATCACAATAAGTAGTGAATCCTGGTTTGCTGAAATTGTGAAATAATTCCAGAAAAAGCTGAAGTTTCTGCAAAGGTCTTTAAAGATTTATCCTTGTCAACAAATTCATTAGCTAAATGTAAGTTTACTAATCTCTGTGAATAACGAAGTGATTCAGATGAAGGTAAATTCTTACTTGTATGTCTGTGGCGGTGTGGGTTGGCGCCACACTCCCTGCTGATATCAGAAACCTCTTGAACCCATTTGTGTCGAAAATGTAACCAAAGATGTGCCGGGTAAATGAGGTCACTCATATAGCAAGGGGTAGGTGCATGAGTGACACAGAGCTTTTATTAAATCAATAAAAACAAATCAAAGTGTCCAAATAAATAGTGCAAGTAAAATTTTCTCAAATAAATAAATAATACCATAAAACTGGTACAATTTACAGGAGGTTAAAATATACACAAATATGTCCAGGTCAAACAAAGTTAAAATCCACGGCAGGTGAAATCTTCTATGAACAGACTCCTCCCCGACTTATGTGCTATAGATATCTCAGCATGAGTTGACGTCCCACTTTCAGGTATAGCCTTCCCTGCTGGTCCCAGGCACCAAGCAGGACTCCCTTTCCAAACTGAACCTCGCTCTCCTCGTCTCCTGAGCCTCTCCCTGGACTTACGCGAGAGTATGTTGTGAGTATCTGGCCACTCTGGCAACAGCCATGTTCAGGTGGAGTAGACCCTCTTCAGCCCCCTCAAGTGTCTGCCCTGTGCTTCCATGGGGTTACCGCTCACAGCTGACTGCCTCCATCCAACTGCACACTGCTTTCATGCCTGCTGCCTCTGTCACCCCTTCTTTCAACCTCTTTCTTTCTTGCTTGCTTTTTTATCCCAGACTTGTTTTATCTATTTCCCCTTTGACCTGTACAGGCTCCTTTTAACTCTCCTACATAATTGGGTGCAGATGTGACAAATTGCCTTGCTCCGTGGCATAACTGAGTCACCCAACCGATTTGCCTGCCTCCGCATGTGTCTGTGGAGGGATAGGCTAAGTGCCCCAATCAGCCTTTGTACAAAGCGTCCTGCACCTTATGGAGCACAATAATTTATTTAAAATTATCCCGATGCCATGGACCACTCATCACAGTGTCTGACCAGCATCAACCATGTTGTCACTCTCCAATGCAATGCTCAGTGAAAGAGACTATTTCCATCATTATTGATATTAGTATTATTAGCATGAAATTGTGACTACAGTTTGATGTGGTCCAGGATCACATTTTTATATTTTCAAAATAAAATCTGCATCAGTAACACATTACAAGGACAAGATAATCAAAAAGTAAAAACAAGGACAACGGCACATTTCTTGTCTATTGCTTATCTTGGCTCTTTAGTTTACATCCATGGTGATGTGGTTTGGTTCCAGAAAGTGGAGACTTGATAATATTCCAACATTGCAGCACTAAACTATAGTGATAGACTAGCCAGATGCAGGGTGTGTAAGCTGCTCTTCTATTTTGTTCAAATATTGTTTTCAAACATTAGTCTAATAAAAAATGCACTTGCTCTAAACATATTGTCTCCTCCCTTCTTGTTTCTGTAATAACAATCTATGAAGTATTAAGTTACTTAGAAGAATCAAGTGTTTGACCTTGAACTATATCTTGTTTGGTAGTTGCCTTTGATGTTTACACTTGAAAAGAACTTCATTTTACAGGTTAAACTAATTCTCATCTAGCATTAAACAATACAATTTCCTTGAAGACGCTAAATTACTTTATATACAGTATATATGTGCATAAAGCAGTCTAAATATATATGTGAATATGTATATAATAGTAAAAAATGTAACATGACAGAACAGCTATTTAATGCATAAATCACAGTGACATATTGATTATTAATTATTGTTCAGTATAATGCCTACTTCTATTTGTGATGCGGTATGCAATGAAATGTACTTAGAAAAATTACATTATTGAACATGTAGAATCATTTGAATGTTTCTTCCTATGTTGTGCTTCAGAACGGAGATGTCGGCATACATATGTATGCTAACCCAATGCAACAAATCGAGTCTGTCATGGATGATGATCACCATTTACTAAACATTAAAGACATAATGCTTGAATTACAAGGCTCTTTTACAATTTCATTACACTAGGGGCTATTCAGGTACCATTGAGTGCCTTACTATCAGCTTTGCAGTCTCAAGAAGATGATGACCGCAAACACTAGTGATTTAAAAATAGTTGAGATTATCTTAGATGATGTTACTATGCAGAGGAAAACCCCCAAGAGCATGTTCTGTTTTAAACTGTTTTAAACTTAGATAACTGGACTGAAGCTAATTTTCCAAATACCTTCTGACACAGAGTAGAGTTCAATTCTATAGTCATAGGCCAAATGAGTTATTCTATCAAGAAATTTCTTATTTCTGTATACTGTATATGACGCTTTAAACCAGTGTGTAGCTAACGTTTCAAATGCATATTTAATATTTAAACACTGACAGATGCAACCACAATCAAGTCATGCATATATTCACCTTCAGAATCAGAAGGGGGTTGACATCAAAAGAAAGAAAGAAAGAAAGAAAGAAAGAAAGAACACACACAATCAAAAAGAAAAAGAATAAGCATATTCATCCTTAAGCTGCAGTTACATGGAGTTTACAGAGGAAACCAAATATGCCCCAGTGCATATGCAAGCTTTAATTTTTCTAGAAACCAAAATACCCAACTTATTAAGTGATAATGGAGTTTTAAAGTGGTATATTTTAGGGACAGAGTAAGTGGTGATAATATTTCTGTTCTAATTTCTGTGCCTACATTATCCTTCAGTGACTTTTCAGAGTTGTCCTAAAATATTGTGAACATGGTCCAATAAAAAACCTGTGCCAATATACTGAAATAAAAATTACATCTTAATAAAAGGATAAATGGCTGTATGTGTGTCCATTTGGTTGCTGTGTCTCTGTCTTTCCAAAATATGGCACATTACAAACAATTATTGTAATAAAATGCATTGCAGTTATCATTACAATAGATGGCACATCATAAACATTAACACTATTTTTATAAACACTACATAAAATGGTGCAAGCTGAACTGCAAATGTTACTGCTGAGGTCTACGTTGATTACTTAGATTTCAACCTGTCTTAAATGGGTAGCAGGGCTAGTAATATAAATAATTTAAGTTAAAGGAAAAGTAAGTAATTTCAAGCCAAAGTTAATTTCTGGTACTGTTTTTCTCATGGTAAGAATATATTTTTCGTTCCTTTGTGTGAGTTCTCACATAAATATGGAAGTAAATCAAAACAAAACCAAGTACATGTACTAAAATATTTACTGTGATTTGGTCTTATGAAGGAAAACAACCCTCTGGGGGAGTGAAAGGTTGTTGCGTAAGAAAATTGCTACGCTATCGCTAAACTCTTCTTTTTTTAAGGTGGCTGAATCTCATATTAATGGTGTTATTTTGTACAAAAATGTCAGGTTTAAACTATTTTATAATGTGTGTATCAATACTTCACAACAGTCTTGGTTTGAGAAATTTACATATTCTGTAAGTTTTTAAGATTACCCCCTGTGCCCCACAGCCTATGATGTAAAGCACTAGCTTGGGCAAGACATTTTTTTAATTAATAGAAAGCACTTAACTTCAGAACACTATTTTACATTGTAAATACATATACAGAATGTTTTTTAAGAAATAACTTTGACTAGAAAAAAATTAAACTTATCCATTGTCACGTACATGCGTTTAGGAGACAGTCAACAAGCTCAGAGGTGAGTGAAATCCCACGAGGCAAGGGGTTTATATGGGCTTCCAACATCTCTCTCTCTCTATCTCCAGATCCAAGGAAGAAAAAAAATAAATCAAAACGCTTACCTTCTCCATATTCAGGCCCCAAAAATGGCTATTCCACTTCTGACGTCAGTCTACACTCCCTGCCTAAGACGTCACTTCTGGCTTCTAACTTTTGGCGTCAGTTCCTTCCCCAAATGGTGACACCATTTCCTCTTCAATAAACAACACCATCTTTTGTTTCCCTATAAATACCTGTAATGTACCCTTTTTGAGTTGTCAAATGTTTTTTGATCACTTTAGACGAACATCTAACTTTCTTTTGTTTTGTCTGTACAACATTATATGGGGCTACCACCCCATACTTTTTCAAGTAGTCTGTCTACTTATTACATTGGCATAGTCGGCAGGATAAATCTGTTCTAGGATGAGCGAGGAGCAGGACCAAAGCACCGTGCTGAACACTATGATGGCCGAACACTAAGCGGTAAAGTTACAACTGGGAGAAACACAGACCAAGTTGCCGGATGCAGAGGCTAGGGAAGCCACAGTGGTAAGATGTGGCAAAGACCAAGGTGTCTGCTTGGTCTTTTCCCCCCAAGTTAACCTATCTCACTGAGGGGGATGATGTAGAATCTTACTTTCTGATATTCGAGCATACTGCTAAGCACAACGCATGGCCGAGGTCGGAGTGGGCGTATCTACTGGCACCGTACCTCAAGGGAGAAGCTCAGAGAGCCTATTATGATCTGACCAAGGAGCAGGCCACCAATTGTGATACCTTCAAAGCCAAGTTTTACAAACGTTTCCCAAGCACAACAGGCAAGGGATTGGAGGGAGTGGCAGTTCAACCCTGAGAGACCCATCTGAGCCCAAGCCTTTGAGGTTTGGACTAAAATTGGGCATTGGCTATGGCTGAATGTTCATACAGCCCAGCAGGTGATCGAACAGTTGGTGTGTGAGACCTTTGTCAACACCCTCCCCGAGACCTTAGCCCGACAAGTGCGTAAACAAGACTACCCGAATTTGGACACCTTCATTGAGGTAGTAGAGCGACACTGGGCGGTCTGTAAATTGGAAGGATCAGAAAGGTTCTCTCACCTACCCTGACAGGTGCATGTAGCAGCCCCTGAGCCCTCCTGACAGAGCACAGAAACTCCAGTCCAGAAGAATGAAAAACAGCTGGTTCCTCCCTGCTGTTTCAAGTGTGGGGGCATCGGTCACATCTTCCCAGCCTGCCCAACAACAGAGCCCATGGACTGCACACAGATCAAGGCAGAGAGGTGCCCTAATGAATCCTTTGTCCGCTCCATTTACAGGAGTAGTTTTAGTGAATGGGTATCAGGTCATGGCTATGTTTGATTCTGGGAGTAACACATCCATTGTTGCTTGCCACTTTGTCTTGCTGTGACAATGGCGTAAGGCTACAATTAGCCTTAGGTGTATACATGGTGAGACCAGGTTTTATTAATCCGCCTGTGTCATTTCATTAGAAGACAAAATTAAGCATCTGATGGTGGCAGTTTTGCCTGATCCGCCGTATCCCGTAATATTGGGGTGGGACTGGTCACATAATAATAGTAGTACAGACATACTGTAGCTACTCCTATTAAGAGTTTGGGTTTGTTAATGGGCTGTGATAACCTCGGGCCGACTGTTTCCACACCGTGTATGACGGTCTCTAGGACCCACGCAACCACCCAGCGGGAGGAGGTTAATGGCCATACGTCAGACCCGGAAGTCCTTATGACATCCAGAAACGCCAACCCACGGCCTGAAACTCCTCCCACTGAAGTCATCCGGGATCCTATTCAAGAGTTAAATACTCAGCTTAAACTGACTCCGTCCTCCTTTAAACGGGAGCAATGGAATGACGATTCCTTAAGAAATGCAAGGAATGCAGTCGTTTTGGTAAATGGACTATCGTACCACATCTCCAATCCACGAGTGCCCTATTTTGTTGTCGAAAACAATCTCCTATATTGGGTGGCGGGACATGACGGAGAAATTAGGTCTCTGTTGTTAATTCTGTGCACCTGTCGGTGGCAAGTGTGCGAGTTAGCACTTGCCCACCTCCTGGGCGCCCACCTGGGAGACGAAAAAACATCAGAGAGAATAAACTCTGCTTCTATTGTCCAGGGATAAATAGGGAGGTCAGATGATTCTGTGCTTCATGCCCAGAGTGTCAGCTGTGTCAGATTCTAGGACCACGCTCTACTTGTCCCTCTACCCCTCATTGACGTTCCTTTTGAACGGATTGGTATAGATCTCGTGGGTCCCTTAGAACCCTCCTTTTGAGGGCATAAATATATATTAGTATTGGTAGATTACCCGATTACCGGAGGCTGTTCCCCTGCGCTCAGCAAACTCAGAAAGTACACAGGAACTAGTAGGGATATTTGCGTGTGTCGGGATCCTCAAAAAAGTCCTAATGGATCAAGGGACTCCCTTCACATCGGAGACGATCAGGGAGTTGGCTAAGTTACTGAAAATAAAACATCTTAAAACTTCGGTCTATCATCTCCAAACTGATGGGCTGGTAGAATGATTTAATCAAAGGCTCAAACAGATGTTGCGTAAGGTAGTTAGTGAGAACAGAAGGAACGAGAACCAGATATTTCCCCTCATTTTATTCCCCTATCGGGAAGTCCTTCAGGCCTCCATGGGGTTTTCTCCTTTTGAGTTATTATACGGAAGACAACCTCACGGACTATTGGACATGCTAAAAGAAGATGGGGAAGAAAAGGTCCTCCCCACCTGCAATGTATTGGAATATATTGTGCAATTACGCGATAGATTGGCTAAAATCACACCTATTTTAAAAGAGCACTTAGAACGTGCTCAACCAGCGCAGGCACAATACTATAATTGAAACAATACCCTCCGGGAGTTCCAGCTGGGGGACCGGGTAATGGAGCTCATTCCCACTTTGCACTCTAAGCTGTTTGCCCATTGGCAGGGTCCATACAAAGTGAAGGAACGAAAAGGACTGGTCGACTATCTGGTTAAACAACTAGGTCGCTGACCAGCCGAGTGTGTCTATCATGTCAACTTATTGAAACCATGTGTAAGAAGGGATAGGGAGCCCCCTTTGGGCCAGGCACGCTCCCTCTTCGCGGAGCATCCCACCCTTAACTTCAAACAGGACGTGTCTTAGAGAGACCTACAAGAGCTGGAAGCTGCTATCTTTTCTGTTTCAGGTCATACTGCACTGATTAAACACGATATTATCACAGAGAACAAAGATATTAAAAAATTCTTATACAATAGGCACTTATGGTGGCCGACCTTGGACAACAGCAAACAATATAAAAAATGTCCCTGAAAAAACCTCATGCTACTCGAGTTGTATAACCTACTGTAAATGTGAAATCACAACACCCCAAACACAGGCTTTTATGAACTAAAGCTGAACATGTTCAGATACAAATGAGCATTTGATCAGAAGACTTGCCTCTTACTGTTTCTTTTATATTAATATCCACAAATGGAATAGATCAGAATAATGTAAAGACATGCTGTTAAGCTGCACAGGTGAAATGCCCCTCTGCTTGTTGAAGCATCTCAGAAATGCACATGTCCATGGAATATTCTCTGATGTTTTCATTCACTTTTCATTAACTTTTAATCTTTACCCAATTTTGCACTGTTAATATCCCGTGAAATGCCATGGGAGCCAATGAATAAGCTTTCACTTGGCTGGACTTATGATCAGTGAAAGGGGGAGAGGGTCTTTGATTCAGATACTTCGGAGTGTCTGACAATATTCCTTTTTAGTTTATGAGAGTGTTTTTTGGAAGTGACTTATTTAACAATATTTTAGTCAAAAATATATACGTTTTGGAGGTTGTAAGTATTTCACTGGATGACATCACATGTGGATTATGCAACATGAATAATGCAAGACTTTTTAATAGACATTATGATATTGTTTGCTGCTGTCCTTCATTAGTCATGATAGACTTATATTGTATCAGAAATATTTTTAATCTTTGTTGTGCATGAAAGCATGAGATTAATTTTTTTCCTGGCCTTTACTACAGTCTACATGAGATAAGTAACATGTAAAAAATATAATTTTTGATGTGAGGCACTAACCCTGTTAAGTAGAAGGTGGCAGTTTTGTCCAAAAATCATTAAAAAATAAGGCGTAAACTCACCTGAGCTGAAAATTAATTTAAACAAATTAACTGAATAATTGCATAAATACATGTAATTAGTCACAATTAATTGCATCTAACATTAAAATGTATAATTATAAAATTAATCTATAAATTATGAAATAAATATGTACTGATTCACAAATTGAATGTAGAATTAACACAAAGAAATAAAAAAAATAATAATGGCACAGATTAAACTTAAACAATGACCTTAAATCTGAACTTTAAACAAAATACTACTTGAGCAAGTACAACCTGAATTTGAATGCCTTCCTAAAACTCAAGTTGAAAAGAAGGCAAAAAAAAACATATCATCAAATGAGCATAGTACATGAGACATAGATGTGTCAAAGTAAAAATTAAACAATCGAAATGACTGTTGACTTTGAATGCACTGCTAAAAGCTGATTTAATTGAAAGAATAACCATCTCTTGAATGGGCATACATTAAACCTTGTGTTAAAACACCATAAATACTATCTTCAATTGTTCATCACCATCAACAACTTGATATTTATACTCTACACAAGTGTTTTTCAAGTGGTACGCCATAGAAATAATGCCCCTAAGGTCCTGACTCGAGAGAGACATGCTCATTGGGTAGTTGAAACCTGCCTGAGGAGGATGGGACTACCTGGAGAAGCTGACATAAAAGCAGCTCTGTGATTGCCTTAACTTTAATCTTACTCAGACTTGTCTAACCCCTCTATGCTGTCTTGCACTTTAGTGTTATGGCCCAGAAGCATGCAGCTCTTTGTAGCACTGGCCTGACCCACACTCACTCACAGAGACACAAAATCCAATAAATCAAATAAATGAATAACATATTAAATGGAAATTAAATATAAACAACAACAAAAAATCTAATAACCCTCTCCTTCCCCTTCGGTGATAACAAATACAACACACAACAATAAAGACCTACAACAATGGTCATGAATCAGTTCCATTTAATGGATGCACATGAAGCTTAGCTGGGTGGCAAATCCTATGAACTGTAGAGGTGACTATAAAGTTTGTCCTACCGTTTCTGAAGTGTTTTGTGTTAAGATGCTGTCTCTCTGATGAAGATGATGCAGATGGGCACGAGACAAAACTTGAATCCAATACAACAGTAATGCAGGACAACCACATAATAAACATACCGGCAAATGGTGACAGTGTTGAAAAACAAACAACGGTGTTCCTTCTCTGTTTAGCTGGCTCTCTTTTAAAGTTCCTGCCAGCCCTTCTTGTTCCCAGCAGCCCCTGCACCCATTGCAGATGTCCAATCAGGGTACTACCCTCAGGGCAACTGGGAATTGGAGTGCATTAAATTGTTGCACTACTACATGCTTCTTTCTCGCTCTCCTCTACTTACTCGGTCACTGCATCTCCAACCTGATCATTACAGTATTATTGTTTTCTAATGTTAAAAAAAAAATACATAAAAATGCCACCCAGACCAAAGCACTGCCTGAGGCGTTTGCATCATTGCTGGCCCTAATTGCGACAATATTTTTTTATGCATTAAACAGGCCACATTAATCACAAAAATGTGCGCATTAACTTTTATAGTAAACTCAACATAGACACCATAATCTTTTTTTTTCAATTATCCACAATATTCTTGATGCAGGTTTTTTTTTAATTCTACAAAAATATATATTTCAGAAGTATGTAAAATTTTCTTTATGCCTGCCCCCCCCAGCCTGCTTGCTGTTGCAGGCCCTTCAACCTTCATGTGTGCACATCTGCAGCCTAAAGTTTTCCATTCTCCTGCTGTTTCAAAAATATAGCATATTGGTGCATGGATTTGAACATCTCAATATTTCAAGGTGTATGTTATCATTATCATGACATACATTAATTACTCATTTACAATACAATTTAACACTTTTTTCCAATGAACAAAAAATTGTATAACTATTTATTTTAATTTTTACTATTGGTGCTGTATGTTTGATGTTGATGTTAAGATATCTTTTAGAACTGTCATTTGGTGTTTGTCCTGTATGACAAAATAATACGTAGATGTGATGATTATTGATAGAGTAGAAAAAAAAATGTACTAAACCTAGTCACACAAAAATAGTATTTATTAATGGTATTAATAAAAGGAAAATTCTAAGTTGAAGGGCTGAAAATGCCCTAATCCTAACTACTTAAGTACTGATCACTAAATGTAGAAAATTCAATGACACAAATCGTATTCCAATAACAATAACAAAAAACAAAGCAAATGCCAAAGAACCTAGTAAAAGTCAAATGAAATTGTACTGACTACAAAAAAGGCTGACAGTCCAAAAAAAAAACCTTACAGGGACGAACTTGGAGAAAGAACAGAGCCAAGGGGCAAAGAAAAGGACGAAACTGGTGAGAAATGGAGAGAAACATCTGAGCCAAATTAAAAAATAAAAAAGCAGAGCTTGTTTCTAGAACCAGCAATCAAAAAAACTTGCAATTTGTTAGGTTTAGTCCAATCTCAGATACAAAATGTCCTTTAAGACAACAATAACTTTTTGCCAGTTGACCCCCTAATGTCTTTACTCTAAAGGTCATGCCCCTAGTAACCAAGACCCACATCATGATGATGAAATCTACAAAATGGCAGCTCATTGTCTAAACAAAAGCGGTGAAGAAATGGCGGTTTCTGTGCTACTGCAATGATCTTCTACGCTGTGTCCACTGTCTGCACATTCATTCTTCAAGGTCTGCCTCAGTCTGCTCACTTGAAGTCAGAGGCAACATCATTTCCACTCCAGTTGTTTTCACCAATTCCATCAGTAGAACCAAGCAAGGATACTTCCTGAAAATTGCTGGTAGGTACATACCCATCCCAATGAATTTAAGAATTGGCGCAGACCTTGTTTAAGTGTTTCATCATATTTTCTCTCTCTTACTCTCATACACACGCAAACACACATTTTGCATAGCTTCTCTAAAATGGTCACTGGCCTTTATCATTTATTTGTAATACAAATAAAAATGTTCAGGACCAGCTCTATGATGCTATCATTTTCTCTGCACTATGAAGAATATTTTGCATTACATTGGGTGCTGCACTTTGTTAGGTTCTACGTTTATACCTGAAATAATTGTACTTCAGATGTGCTGTCACAGTAATTGTTACCCACAATAATGTACCTCATCTACACACATATTACTGCAAGTGTCATCTTTTATCCATTTTTAGGTGTGTTCACATATAGGCATGTCTGTCTGTCCACCCATCCATCCATCCATATGAAACAAATGAATCCCCTGGGGCCAATATTGTTGAAATGTAGCACACTTATTCTTCAAGGAACTCTGTCAAGAGAGTCCAATTTCTCTTGAGATATCCTGAGCAAATCGCCCTGTACAAAGTTTTAAAATTTCAAAATCTCCCATATAAAAGCTTTGACAAATTTGTAAACTCATCTATTTTAAAAAGGAGAAACGTTCTGAGCCACTTCAACTATGAATTAGCTTACTGTTTCACTTTTACCTTGACAGCGGTTACAACTTGTGTATGTTGTAGATGTTCCTCTTTTTCATCTCTGATAGACACTACTAACGGCAAACAATTTCCCAAATACAAGTTAATAAAAAAACAGCAGAGTAGGAAGTCGCTGTCACTGGCTATTGGCAAGTCCATCTCAGCATGTGCAGAAAACTCTGCATGCATCCTTCCCTCATGATCTTACTTACTGTAGAAATATACAATGCAAGTAAAATGTAAGCATGAAGAATAAAGGGTTACCCAGAATGAAGTACCCTGCGGCATATTAGTCATTGTGCACAGTGAAAATAAATATTTATTTAGTACTATTTACCTTACACTAAAACAAGCTCACAGCTGCATTATCCGCAGGTTATATTTACTATTTCACTGTCACTATAATTTACTGGGATGATGAGACATTCAGGAGACAAAGACAATCCCAGTTTTAGGCTGTGTATTCCAATAAATAACTGAAGAATATCAAAATATCAAAAATAAAACATTTTTCTGTTGAAACAAACATCCTCACAATATATTTAGATCAATGTATACGAAACTCAATGGGGAAATCCCGTAAATCTGAGCTCCCAGTTTGATGCAACATGCATATAATAGTGTGGTCCAAACTCTGTCAGGGAAAGCTTCAGTAAGAAGCTGTGTTAAATTTGAACAGCATGTCAAGGTCAACCATAAAGCAGGCAAAAGTATTGACTTTTATTTGTTTTCATTTCCAGCACAGTGTGGACTGATATATATGTTCATTTGTGAAAATGTTTTCTTCTTTTTAATCGTGCCTTGATCCATCTCTGACGATGATGAGATAAAGATGACATTAAACAAGTTAGGATGGGCTAAATTAAGCATGTTACACAAGTGTCCAAGTTTAAGACTTTGAAAATCTGTTCACCCTATAACTTACCATCAGAGTGCCAATATCCATGCTCAGTCACTCTAATAAAGTTTCACTTATGCTGTTCCGTAACATTTGTCATAACAGAATAGATTTGTTATTCCCATTTTACTGCGACCAGACTTGCTCAAGTAAAGAAGGAATTCATTTCAAGTGAGGTTTTTTTTTTAATTTAGGTAATGTTAACTGGCAATAGCAAACTGTCACTGTACTGTATGTGCACATGGGGTCTGTGTGTATCTGACTGAGTGGCAGTGGTCTTTGTAATGAACCAGAGTCCTCTCCTGGGCCTATTGTCAGCCTTTTGCCTAGTCCTGTTGAGATAGTCTTTGGCCCCCCGTAACTCTGAAAAGAACTGGGAAAGTTCTAGAAACTATCTACTGAACTCAGGTCATTGAGGGCCATGGTGCTTGTACAGCTCTCGCCATGCACACATTTTCTGACTTGTATTTGGAGTTGATCTGATGTCTGTATTTTTTCACTCATGACAGTGGACTGCCAACCAAAACTACTCTTTGCTCATGCAATTTCTTTCTAGCCATTCTGTATAATATCTGCCATGTTTATAATGCCAAAGCCTATACTAATGGAAACTGAGGTTATTGAGTGCCTGCTGTGCAAAATCAAAAGAAAAAAAAGTGAACCTGTAAGTATGCAGAGAAAGAGATTTACTGTAAAATAATATTAGAATATGTTAAAATATAATCAGATGCATTCTGGTCTGGAAAATGATAAAAAGAGAATTAAAAGGAGTACATAATGTACACTTTTTCTGGCTGTAAGTCTCACACAGTAGCGTTTTATTTCAAAAGATTTAAAAAGGAAATATATACAGGGTGTCCATAAAGTCTGTGTGCAATTTAAAATAGTTGTAACTTTCTAAGTATATGTGATAGAAAGAATTCGTAAAAAGGATAGAAAGCTTGATGTATCTTGTTTTTTTTTTGTCTTTAGACATTTTATTTTTGCTGTATTTGGGGAAATGACACATGAGTCTGTTGAACATGAAAGAGATTCTCCCAAAGTTAATGTGTGCTGTGCTTTGGGAAAAACTCGAGTCATAGGGCCATTCTTTTTTGAAGGGCATGTTGTTAATGGTGATAGCTATTTAGAAATGCTGCAAAATTACTTTATTCCTCAACTTGAACAATTAGGACTGATCGAGAATACAGTGTTTCAACAAGATGGTGCTCCTTGTCACTTTGATTTGCATGTTAGACAGTTTCCACATGAGAAATTCCCTAACAGATGGATTGGAAGAGGTGGACCATATTCCCGACCTCCGTGTTCACCAGATTTGACTTCATTGGATTCCTTTTTATGGGGACATGTGAAAACTAATGTTTTTTCAACCAACCCTCGATCTTTAGGAGACTTGCAATCTAGGATAACTGATGTGATTGCTGGTATTACTGAAAATCAACTTGAAAATGCTTTCCAAGAACCACAGAATCGTATTACCATTTTGAAATAAGTATGTAAGTTTAATATGCCACTGTGCCTCTGTACAAAAAATATTTTATAAATCTTCTCACATGTACAGCTAACACAAAGACAGATTTAGTACAGGGGCCCAGCATTCAGAACTGCTAGGCAAGCTTTTTAAGACAAGTTAAGGACAACTGCAAAATGGGCATTGTACTATTTCTGTGTGTCAGAGTCAGCATGACATTGGAGCTTCTTTTCCTTGTTTGGAATGGCATGATTTACCTAACTGGGGGCCTGCACATGGAGAAAGAGTATAAAGCCATGGAACATCGCCCAACACACCTTTGAAGCCGATGGACAAATGAGAGATAACGTTATCTGATCCTGAAAATCCTTCCAGCGCAGCGACGAAAATGGCAGAGTATATACATTGAGCTCCCACCTCGGCAATAGCTTTGTCATGGCTTCCTCGTCTGTTATGCCGCGTAAATTGTCATTAAAGAAAGCTAAGTTATGTGATTTCTTCCTGCAGTATCACTAAGGGAGGGGTATCGCCTTTTAATATATTTATATATATATATTTATATAATTTTGGGTTATGTAACATGCCGCAATTAGAAAATAACTTATTTCAAACAGGGAGCTAGTGCCCACTGCTGGATTAACCTTTGTATTAGTGATGATGGTGGACATGTTGAAAATTAAGAAGAACAATAAAAAAATGTAAGTATTTCTTCTTTCTAATCCTTTTTACAGATTCTTTCATGTTGTGAGACATGCCCGGACACCACCAGACGGAGACCACTTCTTTATATAAAAAGCACACGTTTATTAATCTACAAATAAAGTCCCACACGCTCCCTGCACCAATCACCCCTATTCCGAGCTTCTATTTCAATGTCCGTGGCCACCTTTCCTCTCCTCACAAGAGCTTTGTCCTGCTCCCACTCCCGACTCTAGCTCTCAGTGGTAATTGCTGGCTCCATTTCTGGTTTCCTTTATAGTTTACCCAGAAGTGCTCCAGGTGTTTGATCCCTGATTTCTGGGTGTGATGAATTAGTTGCCCATACGGGCTCAGGAGTCCCAAACACAGCGCCCCCTGGCGGTGCCTGCGGGACCCAACCGGGCTGCACCCAACTCCAATTCCCAAGATGCCTTGTGGGAACCCGAGGCACTGCTCCACCCCAGGGAGACAGCCATCTAGCGTCCAGGTGGAGGTATTGCAGTGTCCATGGCTGCTCCCCCTGAATATAGTGTGCAGGGGTGTCCCGACTGGGTGAGGATGCCAAGCGCCTGTCACAACGTATACTTACAAAGTTACAACTATTTTAAATTGCACATGGACTTAATGGACACCCTGTATATACAGGTAAAATTCCATTACAACGAACTGCCAGGGACCTAAAAAATATTTCATTATAATGAAAATTTTGTATTAATGTGATTCTGTATTTGTCACTATAGTGCTTTCTTTAACTGGCATCCAGGTGTTTGTAATCATTTTAATAGCTTCTTTTGTGTTAATTTTAATCTCCTCATCATGTCTACAAGTTATGCTGACAAGAATTGTTCTCAGCATTTCCTTGCAATAATACAATTTCAGAGTGCGAATGACGCCTAAATCCAATGGCTGAAGCACTGCAGTGCACTGGAGAAATTCAACGCGAATATTATTATGTGGAAGCATGTTGTGGGCTACACAGTTATCAATCATAAGCCAAACCATCCTTTTCTTCTCCTTCATATTGTGAGGTTTCTGAAATCTTTTGGGATCCCCCACCCCGCGGGGCGACACACCGAAGTGTATCCCAAAGCGCAATTGCCGTGTCTGTGGAAGACTGTTTGTCTGTTGCCGGGGCATGGCAAAAGCAGGATCACAGCGCTGCAGTGAAGCGCCACAGAAGTAAATCCTAAAAGATCGTGGTCATGCTATAACTCCCTGTCTTGAACCCCAAAACACGAAGCTGAGTCTCAGTACTTTAGCAAAACCAGCTTTATTCAGCTTGAAACAGGAACAGCAGGGTTATTTATTGTAGCGTGATCTGCCACTCTCCTATACACAGACACAGCAGTCAGGCAGGTTAGTGGCAAAATAATACTGTTCCCTGTATTTACAGTGTTCCTTGCATCACCCATTGAGATCTTTTCTGTTTGCATCGGTGGCGATCTGCAGCAGCACTGTGAGCCTGCTTTTGCCCCAGCAATGGATAAACAGTCTTCCACAGACACGGTGATCACAGTACGAGATACATCTTGCCTGAAGAAGGGGCCTGAGTTGCCTCGAAAGCTTGCATATTGTAATCTTTTTAGTTAGCCAATAAAAGGTGTCATTTTGCTTGGCTTTTCCCTTTATTTATTGGGAAAATTCATAAACACAGTTGTTGCCAGGGTTGTTGGTAAGTTAGTCTCCTGCTTTTTTCAAACATTACAATAGAAAATATAAAATAATATTGTTTCAGCTCTAGATCAAGCCTAATAAATTGGACAAAAGCTTGGTACTTTTTAAGTATCAGGAACATCCACTACCATCTTAGTGCAGTATTTAGTACTTCTGCTGTCATACAGCTTCATGGACCTTGTTCAGTTGTCAGACATCTCACAGTCTGATAAAAGCATCCATGTTTGTGTAAGCAGATACCCCAGATACCCAATTTGGCTCCTATACTGCAAATGCATGTACGTTATGTTAGCTAGAACCTACTAACTGTTCCAGTACTAGTAAGTGTAAATGTGTAATTTAATGTTCCATGTGACAGATGGACATCACAAGTTAGATCAGTTTCACTCTTACAGTATGCCTACTCCTGCTATCAGAGACTCTTCTGCATCCACCCCAGTAACAAAAAAAAATGTTTCATAAAACTGATATTACCTGTAAAGGACCACTACTGTTAGAGATGGGGTGCCCAGAAAGAGGCAGAATGATGGCCTTGGATGACACAATGATTAACCATGGTGCCAGAGGACAGACAGCCCAGTAGATTCCAGACTTGCCTTACCCACCTGGAGACCCATCTGAGATTAGGTATTGGAGGACTTCAGGGGAGGTAGAAAAACTGTCAGGCCAAAGGATGGCACAAGGTTTAAAGATTAGATGAGACGATGACTGTTTCCTCCACACCTCAATCTCTCTGTCTCTGTTTCTCTCCTTCACATTTGTCAAGATCATTTAATGGAGTTTACTGTTCTAAGACAGTACCTTCCTTTCTGCAGAGCCATAAATTTGTGTATTATCATTTACTTCTTATTTTTACTTCTTTTCTCTAAATCTTCCTAGGAATTTACGCCCAATTTCCAACCATTACAGAAATGGGCAGTTTTTGTTGACTAAGACACCCATAGCAGTACAATCTGAATTAATACTGTATGTATGCATTGTTTTTAATATGTATTAGGTTTTTTAAAGTACCTACTCTAAATGACAACAGAAAAGAGAAAAAATGATTTTGACACCTACAGTAGATTCCAATTGTCCTACATGAAATGGAAACTCTGAATACATGAAGGTCAGAAAATGGATCTGTGACTGGCAATGACACATTGAGAGATCAGAGATCAAACTGGCAGTTACACAAAGAATTGGGAAAGATGCTGTAAATACTGTATGTCAATCGAAACATCTACTATAGTTACTATAAAGCAATCTAAACAACACTGGCATAGCTCTGGCAAGAGTATTTTGTTTTCACCTTTATTACAGTACATGGGTGCAAGTTAATTGACCATCCAAATATTGTCATAGAGAGCATTCTTGAGATTGGAAGCCCAAAAAATTAAACCACCTCCTGAATTTTAGGCAAGCTTATATTTTCAAGTGATCATTGTATAACCATTAATAGCATCTGTAAGATATAATACAGCAGGTGGAGTTAAGCCATTTAGGATTTTATATGTCAAAAATATTTTAAAATCAACTCTAAGTTTAACAGGTAGCAGAAGTTTAAGAGTTGGAGGTTGCGGCAACTAGAGGGTGGTCAGTCAGTCAGTCATTATCCAACCCGCCTCATCAGAACACAGGGTCACGGGGGTCTGCTGGAGCCAATCCCAGCTAGCACAGGGCGCAAGGCAGGAACAAATCCCCGGGCAGGGCACATACACACACACACACATACCAAGGACAATTTAGGATTGTTAATGCACCTAATCTGAAGAGGAGTATGCATGTTCTCCCTGTGTCTGCATGGGTTTCCTCTGGGTTCTCCGGTTTCCTCCCACAGTCCAAAGACATGCAGGTTAGGTGCATTGGTGATCCTAAATTGTCCCTAGTGTGTGCTTGGTGTGTGTGTGTGAGCCCTGCGGTGGGTTGGCACCTGCCCGGGGTTTGTTTCCTGCCTTGCACCATGTGTTGGCTGGGATTGGCTCTAGCAGACCCCCGTGACCCTGTGTTAGGATATAGCAGGTTGGATAATGGATGGATGGATAACCTGCACCTATTATGGTAAATTTCCAGACATTATTTTACTCGATAAACGTACACCTGTAAAGGCATTTATACTGTTGATGCTGTAAATCAATAAAAAAATAAATAAAGTGTAGCTGGATTTCAATAATAAAGTCTAATATCCTGAATTCCTGATCACATGACTTTAAATGCAGAAGGTGCATATTATATATACATTTGCACTGTTTCAGAAGCCTCTCTAACATGCATCATACTGTGCGTGCATTTAACCAGCTACTATGTTAAAAGTAATCTCAGATTAAATATGCTATAACATTTTTGTGAGAAGACAATTTACCACCTAAAATTCTCTCTCCTATTCAGTGATTATTTGTCAACATAATATGTTGGTAACACACAATCTACAAAATATCAACAAATACTGAAACAAAATTTTAATAACAAAAAAGATAAGCTGGCATGCATGCGTATTACTCTTATGTTAAGTATATTAACATTTATGTGATGGTAAACTACAGTTTAACATGTTCATCCATTAATTTTCCTAACTCAGTTATTTAGAGCAGAGTGGCACTAAAGCTGGAGCTTGTTCTAGTAAGCATAAGGAGTAAGGCCAACATAAGTTTGACCACATACATATGTGGACGTCAGAGTCAATTTTGCATCACCAACTCACCTAACCTGCATATATTTGGATGGTAAGGGGAAATCAGAGTACCTGAAGGAAACCCATGTGCACAGTTACGAGACAGCAGTGTTACCCCTGTGCCACCATGATATCTCATATAAACACATATATTTGCATTTGCATCAAATAATATTATACTTTGAAACCAACCTCATTAAACTTGGCAACTAATATGGTAACACAGTCTACAAAAGATCAGCAAAATGCTGCAACAAAACCGAACAACAAAAAGGTATGGTTGCTGCAATCATGTATTACTCTTATGTTACTCATTTCTGTAAGTTGATGCGATAATTTAATACTGATATAGTTCATTCAGATGCTGTTACAGTTTAAAACTTACTTTATTAAGCTCCATGAATTAATGTTTTGCCAACACACATGCTATAAACAATCTGAAAATGCTGCAACAAAACCTAATAAAACAAATATTCTACAAAACATCAAGCAAAGAAAGCTAGTAACAAAAAATAAATTCTGTTTTAGGGCATTGCACATCAATATCTACTCCTTTTCTAAAAGAAGGCAGACCTTCTAAACATACCTCACTTCCACCTCCAGCCACAGGTCTCTGAATGGCATTACAGGGACCTGTGGCTGGAGGAGTCCAAGAGGGCTCTTCCACCGAAGGTTTGCATGTAAAGCTTTCTGTATCCTTCTCTGCTCCCAACTCTAATTGGCCTGGATGAGGCAGAAGGGCCTCCTTTATGCGGGTCTGGGGGCACTTCCTGTGTTACCATATTGCACACAGGAAGCACTTCCAGGTCAAGTAGAAGTTCCATTTGACAGGACAGCCTCCTTCCAAAAGCACCGTCTAGCAACTCCCATGAACCACACCAGGGCCACCCTCCAGAACTACAACTTCCATGCAGTATCCAAGTAGGAACTACATCAGATGGAACCTCCATCCAGTGGACTTGTGCAACACATGACTCTGGGAAGCAGACATCGCCCAACCCCAAACACCCCCCCATTCATTATGTCAACCTTTTGACTGGAAAAAGGAATAGGAACAGTCATGGGTAAGCAAGCACAATCTTTCCCAGCCTGGATGCTAGTTTATCCATGATGTCCATCAGAAAGTATATTGTAACACTTTCTGCTACTAGCTAGAAACTTTTCTGCTGTGATACACGTAAAGAGCAAATTAGTGATTTGTCCAAAAGTAAAATATTACAATAGTTATTCTTCTTGATACAAATAAAAAATTTACCAGATTGTGTATATCAAGGTACAACCTAGATGACTTTAACAATGTGCATGAGGCCTGGATATTATCTGTGTGTAGCCTACAAGTGTGCATGTTTTTTCTTCCAGGTACTTTATTTTCCTATTATAACCCAAACTGTAAATTTAAACGGCCTGGTGTGAGTAAGTTGGAGTGGATATGTGTGGCTTTTCAATGGTTGGTTATCCGCGTTATGTCCACTGCCGGCGGGATGGTCTCCAAAATCCCATGGGACATGATTGGGTTGAATTGGTTTAGAAAATGGATGAATGTCTACTTACCAAGTATCAGTCATCAACTTCTGATATATTTTTAATTTATTTTATTAAAACTTTTAAAGAAAATCTCTATGAATTTATAATAATGTTAAATTCCTATGTCTGTGTACATTAGATAAAAGGACAAAAATCATAAATAAACCAATCTAAGTCTCTAAAAAAATTAAATAGCTTGGAATAGATAGATTGGAAAAGAAATGGCTGTTACCATCCATTTTTAACTCCATGAAAGTTTCAGGATTACCCACAACATATCCTTAAATTAAAAACCAGAGAACCAATTGCACGTCTCTTTGATGTAAATCCCATATTACTTTGTAATGACACAAAATTAATAATTAATTTTGTTATTGAGACAACTGTGGTTACTAGAAAACATTTTTCATTTCACTGATATCATACCACCAGACTTTACGTTCAAGATTAAAAAGCTGCAGTTTCTATATAAATACAGGGCAGCATTTTAAATGCTTATGGGAATGGAACTTCGGAATCCATGCCTTTCCCATGAACAGTTTCTGTATATTTGGAAAATAATATTTAACTTACATATTTCATACTTGAATGGACAAATATATTTTGCAGTTGTGTATTTTAAGTAACTATACTCTTACATGCAAAATGTCTTCCACTGTTTTTATTTATGTCATTGCCCACAGCTAGACAGAAATATTAATCTTCAAATGATTGCAGGCATGTATGGCATTTTTCTAAATTATAAGGTCCAACATAAAAAAAAAAATATAAAAAAACAAGACAATGCCTGTAACTCTTTTTATTTAACAAGTTAAGAAAATAAACTACAAATCACCTTCAAAATAGTTCCCTTCAGAGATGACACACAGCTGCATACGATGCTGCCAAAGTTCAAAACAATTCCACAGATCATTTTCTAAAAGGCTATTGAGGATCTCAGTTGTTTTTGCTGTCACATCTTCTACTGATAAAAAATGGGTTCCTCTGAACACCGACTTGTGCCATTCAAAAATGCTTTCATGAGACATGCACTCTTTACCATAAACCTCAGTCAATAACTGAAAAGTTTCTGATTTCTTCAGTTTCACAAGAAATTTGATGTTAACTCACGATTCACTCTTGCACTCCGACACTTTCCAAACAAGGGTAAGAAAACATGCTTATTTTAACAAACGTCCACTTGTACCGAGTAAAGCGATTAAGTTGAGCTTTTTCTCATTGTGGCAGCTTAGAACATGTCTGATAACCATCTCTGTTTCTCACCTCTCAGTCTTGGTTCCTGAGCTACATGGTTAGTCTCTCTCATTTTTTTGTGTTGGACCTCGTATTTTGTTTATATAGATCAAGCATTGTTACAGAGTTTTCATTTTTAAAAGACTATTTAAAAAAGTTATGACAACACTGTACAGTATTGTTAATGGTTAATTATCACTTGATTTCACTGTCATTGATCTTTATGCAGCAATCCTGTTAAACTAGCTGTTGTGAGGCCCACCACAGGATAGCAATGTGATTTTTAACTTTGTTTCCATTTGAAGTGATTCATGTTTCACTGGAGGCATGATTCTCCTCCTGGTCCCAGTTTAATTGGATTATTATTATGGGATGGGAGTGTCTGATCTGCAACATCAGCCTGCAGTTAGTACCAACCAAAATATAAAATATCCCAGTTTAAGATTGCAAAAGATTATGTTATTGAAACAAAATCCAATAATATTCTACAGTTTTTCCCATAAGTAGGACTGAGGTTGGGGACTGATTGGCGTTTTCTATTGCAGGAGTGAGGTTGTATATTTTGGTACATGCATGGTGCCAATGAGTAGCAAGGTGTTTCATGCTGTCCTGCCATACAAGTAAAAATGTGCACTTTGCATTACTAGACAATACTACTATGACTACTCCTATTACTAATATTGTAGTTCATTTTTAAAAGACTATTTAAAAAACTTATGACAACACTGTACAGTAGTGTTAATGGTTAATTATCACTTGATTTCACTGTCATTGATCTTTATGCAGCAATCCTGTTAAACTAGCTGTTGTGAGGCCCACCACAGGATAGCAACATGATTTTTAACTTTGTTTCCATTTGAAGTGATTCATGTTTCACTGGAGGCATGATTCTCCTCCTGGTCTGAGTTTAATTGGATTATTATTATGGGATGGGAGTGTCTGATCTGCAACATCAGCCTGCAGTTAGTACCAATAGCTACCAATTGTAGCAGTGGGGTCAGTTGTTGGAGAGTGAACGCAGTTCTAGTGAGAGCAACGCAGAAGGAAAAACCTCATTCTGCAAAAGAGAAGGAAAGGGAGGGAGTAAAGTTTATTCAAACTTTAAAGTGGGAAGTGAAGGAGGGAGAGTGAGGGTGAGGCAGTAAATAATGAAGAAAAAATAGTGTTTGGAAGGGGCAAGAAAGGAATACAAAAACTGGAAATATGACAGGAAATTCATGAGGTGGGTACATTCAGCAAGAGTTGGTTTCACAATGATAGAAGCTGCTAGCTGCTGGGAATACCCTTTATCATCAGAGCATGTTGAGGTGAGTTAGTGAATACCTTGCTGCTGCAGAGCAGGAGTGAAGGAGGTTACTGGTTGGGGTACAAGGGCGTGCCAGAGTAGAAGTCTTTATGCCGCCTCTCTGAATCCATGTTGTATTTTATGTGGAATACTGATCTTTTATAAAGCATGATAATCAAAATATAAAATATCCCAGTTTAAGATTGCAAAAGATTATGTTATTGAAACAAAACCTAATAATATTCTACAGTTTTTCCCATAAGTAGGACTGAGGTTGCGGACTGATTGGCGTTTTCCATTGCAGGAATGAGGTTGTATATTTTGGTACATGCATGGTGCCAGAGAGTAGCAAGGTGTTTCATGCTGGCCTGCCATACAAGTAAAAATGTGCACTTTGCATTACTAGACAATACTACTATGACTACTCCTATTACTAATATTGTAGTTTATTGTGATAAACTTTATAACAATATTTCAATATAATTTGATGAAACTTATTTGCATTTCACTTTAGATGAACACTGTGTTATTTCCAGACAGCCTACCTGTGGTAAACAAAATTTAACCATGAAAGATATACAACAGTATAGAAATCACTGATAATACATATAATTTGTGAATTCAATAAGTGCTTCCTGTGTTTGTGGGGGCAAACGTTATCTTTCTATGTATATGATTTATAACAAAACAATTTCACTCTGTACATATGGCAGTAGTACGACTGCTACTACAACAATCATTGACAGCAGGCTTTTAATTTAGAATGCCTTTCACTTTCCATAATCCCTTGTGAGCAACTCATTTACAAAGCAATTATTTTTGCAGTCATTCTCACAACATGTCATTTAAAGTAATAAATAATTTGAGTAATAACACTTATATATAACCATATAGATTAAAGTGAGGAGGACAAGAAAATGGGACCTTGGCAACATGCTTTTCATAAGGAAAAAAAATAAACAATTACATTAAAGATGGGGTAATATTTGCAATGTGTTTACTGCAATACGATTATAAATATGATCCATTATGCTGAGGATTATAAATATGATCCATTAAGCTGTGACATATCAATTTACCTCCCGGTTTTAGTAATGTAAACTCTGTTTAATGAACAGCACGTCTATTCTTTTGTTTTCATACTGACAAATTTTAAAAATGAGAAGCCCCCATGTGAACTTTAAAATGGCACACAAATTTTTAAAAATAATTCCATTTTTTCACATCATTAACAATTATTGCAAACCAACTTGCCAAGTGGGAGAAGAAGGTGAAAATGACTTCAAAGAGGGAACATGGAAAGCTCCTTAGTCTACCTGTTCCATGAATCATGTGTGACTAGTCTGTGGGTTTTATTTATTGGAAATCATTATTTTCAGCCACCATGATCGCTTTTAGAAAGTTATTTACATTAATTAATACAAACTGAGCTATTTTCATTAAGACTGAAGGCATTATATTTAGATTTCTTGTTATTTATCTTAGAGTATATGCTCATTCAGTATTTGTTGTTTTTGTGGGTTATTCTGGGGTAATGTTTAATTTGCTCATTTTCATTTCAAAATTGTTACTAGTGTGTTCATTCTGTTGGTCTTATGGCGACTAATTTAAGGGAATGGAGGAGTATGTGTTCTGTCTAGGTCAGGAAAACTGATGTGCTTAACTTTGCAACAGTAAAGTGCTTATACACACTACCGTCAGCATGCTTACACACATATTGTATTCCTTGTTCAATGGATTTTCTAATTAGGGACCACAACTAAAAATCATTTCTTTGTTTTTTTTTTTTAATCTTTACAGTTGAATGTTTACAGCAGTTTACCGCAGAATAATTTTCAATGCTGTGGACTAAACAAGTATTGAAGAGAAATTGATGCAACTGGTTGAGAAGCTGTAACAACTGCCAGTACAGCTGGCAAACCACACAACAGACCTCAAGGAGGTCACATCTATGAAAAAAGCAGTAACTGAAAAAGGCTTTTAAAGGCGGTGATCATGAGCTCAAGCGCGTGCAGAAGGAACTTCAAGTCCAGCTCAGGGCGGCGAAGGAGCAGTACAGGAGAAAGCTGGAGCAGAAGTTGCAGAATAATAGCCTGAAGGAAGTGTGGGATGGGATGAAGATAATCACTGGCTGCAGTTCGAAGCGGGGTGCCACCATTGAGAGTGACGTGGGGAGAGCAAACCAGATGAACAACTTCTTCAACAAGTTTGTCCACCCTAACCCAGTCTCACCTCGGAGTACTGCACCCTCCACCCATCCTTCTGCTGATACCAGCATAGGAGAGAGTTTCCCCCAACCCACAATTACAGCAGACCAAGTAAGCAGAGAGCTGAGGAGACTTTGTGCCAGCAAAGCAGTGGGTCCAAATGGAGTATCGCCACGACTGCTGAAGGCCTGTGTGTTGGAGCTGGGGAGTCCTCTACAGCACATCTTCAACCTGAGCCTGGAACAGGGGAGAGTCCCAAGGCTTTGGAAAACATCTTGCATCACCCCAGTCCCAAAGGTATAATGTCCTAGTCAGCTGAACGTCTTCCGGCCTGTCGCTCTGATGTCATATGTGATGAAGACCATGGAGCGGCTGCTGCTTCACCATCTGAGGCCACACGTCCGCCACGCCCTCGACCCTCTGCAGTTCACATACGAGGAGAAGGTGGGAGAGGAGGATGCCATCATCTATATGCTACACCGATCCCTCTCCCACTTGGACAGAGGCAGTGGTGCTGTAAGAATTATGTTTCTGGACTTCTCTAGCGCCTTTAACACCATTCAACCTCTGCTCCTTAGGGGCAAGCTGACAGAAATGGGAGTAGATTCATACCTGGTAGCATGGATCGTGGACTAGCTTAAAGACAGACCTCAGTATGTGCGTCTTGGGAACTGCAGGTCTGACATTGTGGTCAGCAACACAGGCAGACAATGGGAAAATTAGCCATACTGGCAACAAAGGTTCACTACTCTGTCTGTCAGTCATTTGAAAGCATTCTGATTAGATGATCAGTTGGTACAACACAAGAGCTGCTTGCTTGTTTGTATGATTATTTGCAAGCACCTATTAAGTACTTATGTCAATAAAGGAAAATACTTGTATATTTTTCGAGGCATGGCAGTAGTCAGAATTTATTAAAAGACTTTATATTTCCCTCTTCTGTTTTTTCGGTCATTTCAGTTGGTGGATGTGTAGTAGCATTCTGTGTTTTTTTTCTGTATATATGTTGGATAATGTTATCTGGCTATGTGTTGGGCAAGCATTCACCACGTATTGCTTTTTAATTCACAAACCATACCATCCCTCCAACTCTTTTAATACTGACTCCCCGAAGGCAGTCAGAAAATTGATTATTGGTTCGTGTATTGTCATTGGTGTGCAAAATTGTGCAAAATGTCAAAATCATTTAGACAACAGGAAGTGGATTAAATATCGATTACAAGATTTGTACCAGACAACAAACAGGTGAAGTTAAAATAAGCGTGGTAATAATAATAATATTAATAATAATAATAATAAGCTATATTTTCATCAAAAGTCTAGACAAAAAAATAGTTTAATAGTGTAATAGTCACAAAGTGTTAAACTGGAAAGTTCAACACATTACAATTTACATTTAGTCATACTCTGACTCCGACTCCAGTAAGCCAATAATTGCTTCCAACTTGATGTGTCTAGATTTTCTGTGCTTATTGTGAAATTTTCTTTATTTTTAACTATTTTTTGGATTTGTTACTTTGACTTGTTTGTCTTGAATTGCCTTTGCCCTTTTAGGCAATTCCTTTTTGCCTTTTGTGCTCCACTGAGTTCGTTTTTTGTTCTGAGCATTTTTGTGAAGAATATATCTCAATAGATTTTGTAGTTTTGAATGTCATATTTCTTATATAAAAATAAACTGTAGAGTGATGTGGTCATATGTAAAAATCTAAATTCACTGGTCATGTACAAGGAAAAAAAATGTAAGTAATAAAAGCTAAACGACTGATATAGTGATATGGAAATGTGTAATATGGGGAGAGGTCACTGGTGACATAAAAACAAAGGATTATAAAAGCTTCATAGTCAACAGATTTCATTGTTTCACAAGTTTATAGTTCATAAATTGAATAATAACATGGAATGAGTGGCTGACTTTAGCATTAATAACAAAACATTACAATTAATAATTTATAGCTGTGTGGAATTCAGTTAAAAACACCTGGGCAATGTTCAGTTCAAACACGATAAAATTCATGTTCAACAGATGTGTGGCAAGATAAAAGCACAAGGATAAAATCATAAAGCGCATGTTCAATGTAACAAGATGTTCTCTGTCATTTTTGACTGTGCGTAAGGCAAGCTAAAACTGACACTGGGTTCACTTCAATAGTTAAAGTGATGAAAATAAAGCTCCCCTCTCGACTTGTCCCTCACAACAAACACTGACACAGGCCAAGGTATAACTCCCAAACCCTACATTAGCACCTGAATCCAAGCACCAGTTTCAAACATCCATACATCAGGCAGGAATCATTCATGACCTACATATATTACTTTGGGAAAAGATCTAAACGGGTAGGCACTCTCATTTATCAAAAGTGACAACATCTATTTACAGAGGTATTACCTTTAAGAAAATTGGGCACAGGTTGCTGTTGTCAGGGATTAATTTAGCTAAGCAGATAATTGAGAAAGTAACAGCAGATTGTTTTCTACAATTCCTTCCAGTGTTTCTTATCCATTAGCATATGTATAGGCAAGGCTGAAGAACTTCCAGAATGTTTTGATTGCATCTGAACTTCATTTTAGGGCCATAAGTCTGAGCTGGAATAGGCACAACAACCACAGATGGAAAAAATCTGACTTACCAAATCCACCCTGACTGTCCAAAAACTGAACTGATTTGGTTATAAACAGTGAACCATCTCAATCCACCAACCACAACTACCATGGGATTGACAAGGAGGTTAACAGAGTTTGTGCCTGTTGTTTGGATGTCTGCTATTGCAAATCCAATGTCAAAGAGCACCATTAGTCAGCATAAAGTTTGCTATAGATTCCATTCAGGAAAATCACAATGGACATAAAAGGACCACTGAAGACCTCTTGAAAAGGTTGTCAAAAGGCCATAAGCATCTTCTTTTAAAATTGTGTGAACACTCCAAATCAAGAATGAATGGACAGATATATAGGAAAGTTTGTATATATTTTGGATGAATTACACTGTTCACCTTCAGGTTTTTACACCTCACCTGTTTTTAAAGCTTTTAAAGTAGAATTAATAGGCAAATTGCCAGACATTCACAAAATTTGGAATGCACATGTAGGATTTTAGAAGAATAATTTTTGTGAATTGTAAGTTCAACTCAAAGCTCAGGCTTTCAGCTTTTAAAGTTCACAATTTTCGAACACAGTAGTGATATTGCACCTTGCATATATTTTTGTAAATGCAGGTCTGCATGCCAACAGTATTCTAAACATAAGTAGGATTATGTAGGGGTGGGAAAACTAGAGTGATGTTTCCTCCTCGGCAAACAGTGCATGTTAATATCACATGCACAGTAGTAGTAAGGAGATAATAGGTATGCTGAAGTAAATGGTTTATTAGGAAACCTACACTGAAATCTCCATGCTGTTGCAAAACATGAAATTACTATTTTGTGTCTGTTCTACATAATTATGGTCTATTTTATGTATTTCTGTTCTTTGCCTAAGCATAAAATGGCTACTGGTAACAGCAATGTGTTAGTGAAGGTAGTGTCTGCATGTAAATTTCCAACAAATGTGGGAATATTTTTGTCCAACTTGATTCAAGTACACATAAGTTTTATGTTTGGCTGAAGATGGAGGAGAGATGCTGGATCAAAAACCCTGAAGTGTTCATGTAATACCTGGGATTAAAACAGCAGATCATCTTATATACAGTATCTATGAAATACAAAGCTTTATACCAGTGATAGCATTCCAATTATAATTTTGTAAACATGACACTTCCATCACATCAGCAAACAATACATTTTCATCTATTTTAACTGTTTGGGATATTATTTATTTTACGTCAGTTCTGCAGAGTTATTAATTATATTATCGACTGTTTGTAGTGTATCTATACATAGTTTTTTTCTGCATATTTTTTTATATTTGAATGTTTCATTTTTTTTAATAATGGCTGTTGTTAATGAAGAGGATCAATTTAGGACTTCGAATAATAACCTTACCTTGAACTGATTTCTTTTCTGTCACTTCCTTTTAGTGCTAATAGAGGGTTCTTTTTATTGTGTGCTCCCTTGGAGAGTACAGTGTACATATACATTTACATGGGTGAAACAGGGAGATAGTTAGCAGACCAGTTCAGGGAGCACATTTGAGCTGTTAAGATCATAGACCTCACAAAGCCTGTTGTAGAACACTTCACATCCCTTGAACACAGCTATACTGATTTCTCTGTTTGTGTTCTTTCACAGGGCTTCAAAGCCACTTTTCAAAGAAGAAAAGATTCTCTTCCTAGGATCACATATTTTAAAGTAACTTTTTAATCTATCTCTTCAAAATCTCAAATAGCAGCTTTTTCACATACTCTCATTTTCCTTTCTTCTTCCCTGGCTTTGTTACCTACTTACCCTCTTGTTAATGTTACCTGCTTTTTCCTTTTCAGTTGAACACTTGATATAGGCTACATAGCCTAAACATGTTGCTGCGGGGCAAAGGATGAGGCAAGGGCAAATGCCAAATGTTTGGAGTGGCAACCAGGCAAAACTCGGTTTAATTCCAAGGCAAAAATTAAGAAACAGAGGAATTTCCACGCTCATAGGTGATCTCCATTAGGGACCTTTAATTGGTGCTATCATTAATCGCATTTTGTTTCTTAATGTACTTGCTGTTGTGGTCAGGTCCAAAATGAGACCCCACCTTCCAGGCAGGGCTTCCTTGGCTTTGTTGTCCTCAGTGGGCAATTTCTTGAGGCTGTGAGGGAAAAAGGAGACAAGACTGTCTAATCCCAGAGTGGTACCACATACCTTAGGTGAGCCTGGAAGGTGAAACTCTGTTGCGCATGTGTGAGTGTATATTTTATATATATATGTCCTGTTTTGTCATTGGGGGTACTTAAATGCAAGTACTATTCAATTGGATGATAAGGCCCATCTTAGTGAAGACATGTGGCTTGGCCTGGAAAGCATAAGGGAAAGAGGTCTTATTTTAGGTTTATGTTATAGACCGCCCAATGTAGACGGTAATTTCAGTGTATATCTTTTTTGTATTATTTAAAAGGCAAGTTTACAGATAGACAGTATAGTGATGGGGTACTTCAGCTACTCAAATATTATCTGGCATAACCTTGCAAATAGTGGAGCACAAGAGCAGGAGCTTTTAGAAGTAATCAGTGACTGTTTTTTAACGGAGTATGTTAAAGCAGCAACGTGGGGAGGAAGCCTACCTAGATTTAGTATTTTGTAATAATTTGGATAGAATTGTGGGTATAGAGCTGAATGAACCACTAGGGTTTAGTGATCATAATATAATACAATTGTCAATGTTTTGGAAAAGTGCAGATATGAAGACTGAAACTGTGAAGTGTAGCTTTAGTAGGGCAAATTTTGAGTAAAGTCTAAAGAAGATACACTGGTATAAGTTTGTAAGTGTGGAGACAATCGAGGAGCACTGGAACAGGTTTAAAAACGTTTTAATATAATGCAAGACAAGTACATACATACATTTGTAATTATTAGGAAATTTAAAACAAATCCAGGGTGGATTAAAAAACAGTTAAAAAGCAGCTGCAAAGGCAAAAACAGCTGTAAAAAGTTTATAAGATTAATAACTTCAATGTGAATCATAGAGCATGAGAGAGCATGAGGGATGGCAACTATTAAGAAAGATATTAGGGAGGCTAAGAGGCAGTTAGAGAGGAATATAGCAGATAAGGCGCATTATGACCCAAAGAGATTCTTTCAGTATATTAATAGTAAAGGAACAATCAAGGAAGAGGTGAAGTGCATCAAAAATAGTAAAGGGGAATTTAAAAATACAGTGAAACAGCAGATGCTCTAAACCACGGGTGTCAAACTCTGGCCCTGGAGGGCCACAGTGACTACAGGTTTTCATTCTAACCATCTTCTTTATTAATGACCAGGTTTTACTGCTAATTAACTTCTTTTGCCTTAGTTTTAATTATCTTATTCAGGCCCCTTAGTTGCTTCTTTTTTTCTTAATTAACAGCCAAACAATAATGAGACACAAAACAAGCCGCCACATGAGCAACTCACCTGTGCCCATCACACAATATCTGAAAATAAAGAAAGGTGAAGGTCTCAGTAAGGCTGATCTCTCATGTCACCAAAACATTTTGATGGTGCATTTAGAAAAAACAAAAAAAATCAACAGGTTTGTAAATAGCTGTGGCAGAATGAGAGCAACAACAAGCCATGGAATTAAATAACAGGTTGAATTAACAGCAAGAATCAGCTTCTCATTAAGAGATTGGTTGGAGTTTGAAATCTCATTTTAGCTGGTTCATTTCACATTTCATTTCTGTTTGGCTGTCATATAATGAAGAAAGGAATACATTCAGAGGGCTGAATCCTTAAAAAACAAGGCTATTAAAATTAAGGGAAAATAAGTTAATTAGCAGTGAAAACTGGTCACTGATTAGGAAAATGGTTAGAATGAAAACCTGTAGCCAATGTAGCCCTCCAGGCTTGGAGTTCAACACCCTTGCTCTAAACTCAATTTTTTCTGAGGTCTTCACAAATGAGGAAGTGGTTAAAGAGACTACTAAGAAGGTACAGAGTGATTTGAAATGATTGTGGGAGAAGTACTGCTCAAATTAAATAGGCTGAAATCAAACAAATCATCAGGACCAGATCATTTTTACCCTTGAGCTCTTAAGGAGGTTAGTGAGTATATATATAAACCCTTGACACCCTTGATCATTTTTAGGAAGTCACTGCACACTGGGGAAATTCCAAGGGACTGGGAACTGGCAAATATTATCCTGTTATATAAAAAGGTTGACCAGGTAGATACAAACAAGTATAGGCCTGTAAGCTTAAATTAATGGAAGGAATTATTAAGCATAACATTGGGCAAAACATGGCAAGAACGGGAGTTTTACTGCACTGTCAGCCTGGGTTCAGAAGAGTGAGGTCATATTTTACCAATATGTTGGAATTCTATGAGGAAGCAACAAAAGGATATGATCAATGTGGAGTATATGATATTATTTATCTTGACATTCAGAAAGCATTTGAAAATGTGGCAAATGAGAGGTTGGGCATAAGACCTAAAGAAAGGAGTTCAGGGTGTTGTTTTTTGATAGGTGCTCAGACACATGAAGCAGAGGGTCATGGTGCAAGGAACCATATCAGAATTGGCTGATTTTAAGAGTGGTGTTCCACAATGTTCAGTGATAGGGCTGCTGCTACTTATAATATATATATAATATGATTTGGTGAGCATAAGTGACAAGCTGTTTACTTTTGCAGATTATAGCAAGACAAGTGGATTGACAGATCATTGATTCCTTACAGAGGGACTTATAAAACATACAGGTTTGGGCAGATCTGTGGAAGATGAAATTTAATGTTAGTAAATGTAAAGTACTACATGTAGAAAGTAAAAATGTTAGGTTTGAATACATAATGAGCGGTCTGAAAATCAAAAGTACACCTTGTGAGAAGGATTAAGGAATCAGAGCGGACTGGGTGCTCCAATTCCGCTCTGAAAGCCATTAGGAAGGCTAACAAAATGTCAGTTTATATGGCACGATGTGCAGAGTACAAGTCCAAGGAAGTTATGCTCCAGCTTTATAATGCACTGGTGAGGCCTCATCTGGACTACTGCATACTCTTTTGGTTTCCAAGCTACAAAAAGGACATGGAAGTGCTATAAGGGACTTTTCTGATTTCTTGGCTGAATTTATGCCAAAATATGACCAAGTTTTAATTGTTGGGGATTTTAATATTCATGTTTGTTGTACTGAGAAGCCTTTGGTGAAGGACTTTTTAGATTTAATGGACTCTTTTAGTCTAATTCAGTCTGTAAATGGTCCCACTCAGGAACGTGGGCATACATTGGATCTTTTCTCACGGTGTATCTGTTCTTAATCTGGAAATTAGTGATTCAGTGTTTTCAGACCATATGCCTGTTGTATTTGATTTTGTTCCACTCTGTCAATTTGCTAAAAACGCTCCTGTTCGGCGCTGCTGTGCTCTTAAATTTTCCACTGCTGCTCAGTTTTCTGTTGTTTTTAATTATTAAGTGACCTCATAGCCCTTGGTGTCTTCCAATACTGAGAAGCTTACACTTCAGTTTAACTCTGCTTGCCAAACTGCTCTGGACTCTGTGGCACCATTAAAAAGCAGGCAACTAAAGCCCTGCTCAGAGCTATGGTTAAATGCTAATACCTGTGCCTATAGACGGGAGTGCAGGAGACCTGAACGGAGGTGGAAAAAGGACAGGGTGCAGGTTTCTTTTGAAATTTTGAGAGAAAGTTGGTTGTGTTATCAGAAAGCTTTGAAAGCTACTAGATCAAATTTTTTTTCTGAAGTTAACTCTCATAACCCCCCCGTGTACTTTTTAAGACATTGAGTTCTGTTCTTAATGTTCATGAACCTGTCCATCTGGAAGCTTCTAGGGAAACTTGCAACACATTTCTTTACTTTTTTTTGAAGAAGATTACAAGCACTAGGGCCCTAATTTCAACACATTCTTATGACCCATCCATTTTAATACCCTGTTTGGCTGTGTTTGACTACTTCAAGCCTGTCACTCTCCTCTTTTTAAAGCAGCTGGTTTCCAGTTCTGGAAGGACTGGACTTTTCTACCTTGGGTCCTTCTATTCTTACTATTACTATCTATCTCTATTATTAATAGTAGTTTAACCTCTAGTGTGGTGCCCAAAATTTTAAACATGCTGTTGTGCAACCTCTGCTGAAAAAAATGGATCTAGACCACTCTATGTCTTACTTTAGGCCTATTTCCAGGCTACCTTTTTTGTTCAAACTCTTGGGATAAAGTCATCTACACCCAACTGAAGTCCTTCCTGTATGAACATGCAATACTGGAAGCTGTTCTAGTCTGGGTTTAAAACTCACCTTAGCACTGAGTCCTCTCTGTTAAGGGTTTTTAATGATATTCTTCAAATAGTGGACTCTGGTGACTATGTACTACTTATGCTTCTGGATTTAACAGCTGCCTTTGACACTATAGACCATGAGATCCTCATCTCCAAGCCAGAGCAGTGGGTGGGCATCACAAGTTCAGCTCTCCAATGGTTTAGGTCTTATCTCTCAGATAGAAGTTTTTGTGTCAGCATTGATGATTTTACTTCCACCTCTGTTGCCCTATCCTTGGGGGTCCCACAGGGCTCCACCCTGGGACCGCTTCTGTTCTCCTTGTACCTGCTGCCACTTGGCGCTATTTTCCGTAAAACACAGTATTTCCTTTCATCTTTATGCAGACAACTGTCAGGTTTATTTCCCTCTGAAGCACCCTTGTCCATGTTCTGTCCAGCCCCTGTTTGATTGCCTTACTGGCATAAAGAGTTGGATGGCATTATATTTTTAAAATTTTAATGAGAACAAGACAGAATTTATGCTATTTATACCCAATGGCAGCAAGGGGACCCCCTGCATTGACCTTTCCACTGTGGCTCAATTTGATAAATCCATGATCACAAATCTAGGTGTGAAAATGGATTCCACTTTAAAGCTTGATAGCCATGTGAACGCAGTGGTAAAATCTTGCTTTTTTCAGTTGAGGCGGCTGTCAAAAATCAAGCCTGTTTTGTCTAAACACAACCTTGAAACAGTGATACATGCTTACTGTAATTCTCTTTTTTTTTAAATTAGCCAGGCCTCCATTGCTCGCCTACAGCTGGTGCCAAAGGCCACTGCTCGATTTTTAACTGGCACAAGAAAGCATGAGCATGTTACCCTGATTTTGGCTTCCCTTCACTGGCTTCCAGTTCATTTTCAAATTCATTTTAAAATCCTTGTATTTGTTTTTAAATCCTTAAATGTTTGTGCCCCATTTTATTTGTTGGAACTGCTGCACCCTTACGTACCATCTCACTCTCTCAGGTCAGCAGACCAAATGCTTTTACGTGTTCCTAAGGCATGATGCAAACTCCGAGGTGATCAGGCTTTTTCAGTTGCAGCTCCAAAACTCTGAAACGATTTGCCATTGCATGTTAGGCAGGCTCCTTCACTTGCTGTCTTTAAATCTTACTTAAAAAACGCACTTTTATTTCCTGGCATTTAACGCAGTATGATAAGTTGACTACCTGTGTACTTTCATTATGAATCTCTGCAGCTCTTATGTGTTTCTGTTTCTTTTACCCTTTGGTTATTGTGTATCTGATATGTTGGGTTTTTACTGAACAGCATTTTGGTCAGCCTTGATGTTGTTTTTAAAGTATAAATAAATAAAATAAAGAGTCCAGAGAAGAGCATCTAGGATGATTCCAGGGCTACAGGAGATGAATTATGAGGAAAGATTAAGAGAGCTGAGCCTATACAGTTTAAGCAAAAGAAAATTAAGAGGAGACATGACTGAAGTGTTTAAAATTATGAAGGGAATTAGTACAGTGGGTTGAAACTGTTATGTTCAAAATAGTTCATCAAGAACACAGGGACACAGTTGGAAACTTGTCAAGGGTAAATTTCGCACAAACATTATGAAGTTTTTCTTTACACAGAGAACCATAGACACATGGAATAAGCTACCAAGTGGTGTGGTAGACAATCGGACTTTAGTGACTTTTAAAACTAGACTTAGTGAGCTCTGTTATCTGAATGACCTGTTCTCATCTAGATTGTTCTAGTAATTTTTTTTTCATTTTTACTGCAGTTTGAATGACAGTGCCACCTGGTGGCTCAGAGTAAATGGAACCCCCAGAACAGACCGAAGCCACACTAGCAGATAAATGGACCAGAGCTTAAAATTACTTAACCGTGCAACACCTGATGCTGCTTCTACTATATATACTTTATATATTTAATGCAAAGTAGACTCACTCACTCACTCAATCATCAACAAAATACTATCTCCCATTTACTTTTTAAGATGAAATTAGGCAGGTTGTACACATCTATGGAAGTAGGTATCCACTAAGTAAAGGCTTTTTTGATACAGTATATCAATATTTATGGGTAAACCCACCCCATACAGTAGAAAAAGTAAATGCCCCAAAATCTCAAAATAATTGATTTTATTGAAATTTGTTGATGTTATTGGAAAAAAACAGCTGAACTGTGTTTTTTTATTTGTCAATATTTGTCTGTAATAATGGTGTAGTGAATGGGCTATTCTTAGGCACCCTGTCCTTTTTCTCAACTCAATGCTGAAAAGTGATTATATAGAAAAATGGGGCCTACATTTCATACAAATGAACACAGCAAGCAAAACGGCGTCACTGAACAAGCTGTAGCTTTAATTGCAAAGAGAATTACTGGAGACGAGTGAGGAAAGCTAGGTGCCCTGCACAGCTCAAAGACATCATGGTTAGCAAACAGCCTCCCATGGCAAGCCAAATCTGTAAATGACAATTTCACTTGCCATAGCTGTCTTGGGTACATACAGTAGTCCCTATTTTGTCGATTTCTTCTTACTCCACACAATATTGTATAAAATACATACAAATTCAAGCCAAATTGAATTTTTGGGTGCTCTTATATACATATACATCAACTAAATGGTTGTGTTCATGGGCTTGGTAGTAAAAGACCTGCAATATTGCAGAGAACTGGGGTGTTCCTTTCAACATCAGTCCATGATGTGCTGCTATGCTCTCGTTCACAAAGCAGAGAGGTGCCAGTACAGCATATTGGCCCAATTCAGCCCTGGGTACAATAGAAGCTAGGAGTGATGGGATTCCTTAATCAGTTTAAATGCTTGCCCAGCTTATTAAGGGGTTTCCCTACTAACAGAACATAGAGGAGGTGAACACTGTACATAGGTCATGATATTATTTCTTTTCACCTTTTCTTTTCTGTTTATTGCTTGAAACGGTCAGTTTATTGCACGGACCATGTACATGTGCAGCCTGTAAATATTGTAGCACTTTGGTCAGCGGCTGTTGTAAGTAAAGTGCTTTATAAATAAAGTTGACTTGACTTGACTTGACTTGTATTTATTGAATTAAAGGAAAACATGATTCAGTGTATATTACTTTTTATATAAACCCTCCAAAAAGGTGCAGGATTACAGATCAAAGTTTTACATTAAAATGTGACTGAAACTACCATTTTTACAGGATGTGCTATATGGAGATCTGTTTGAATTGAAAAGAATACAATTTCCTGTAAAACTGTGTCTTTCATGACCATGAACAAAAGTCAAGGTCAGTCACTAGAAAAAGCAGCAACTGAACAATGTCACAAATATTTTACTTATTGAATGCTCCAATGAACTAATTAATATTAGCCCTGGGAAGGAAAAAAAAATATTGTGTACAGAACAATACTTAGTTCCATAGTAATTTTGATACATTTGATTAACAGACAGCACTATAACCTAGTCCCATTGCTTTAGAAATTCAAGCCAGGTAACACAGCTACTATATATGTAGAAGTAGAAGTATTCTATCTATCTATCAGTCGATCGATAGATAAAAACCTCTACTCTTAAAGTGCTCCAGATGCATGTCCAGATGATATTTTTACTTGATATGCAAAACATATTTGAGTGTAAAGAAGAAAATTACAATACAATTAAATTATTTAGCAATTTAGTCTAACTTAATCACTTCAGATATTTATGCAGACATCCACACTCACCTGTGTGATGAGATTTCAGAGCCACCAATGAATGAAACCTGAATAACTAATTTGAATAATAAAATAAAAACTCCTGATTCCAAAATCTAATGTAAATTACTACCAGTTGGTCATAGAAATGAAGATTAATACAGACAAACCCAAATGGCCTTATAGCAAATTAAAATCATTTTTCTTTATCTTCAATATATACTGAGTTCAGTATTCTGCATACATTTTAATTTGTCTATGTAGGCTCAAGTTTTTTTGTCTGTGCGGTCAATGCAGCCGTGCACAGATAAAAATTTTGCTTTTATTAATGTTTACATTATAAACACAGTGACAGCAGTAAGTAAATAGATGCATTTTTTGCTGATGGCATTTTCTATGATAATACTATGCACTTTCAGCATACATTTTAAAACCTTAAATTTATTATCTGCACCTTTGAACATTTTCAGACAACCTGCAGTGGTTAGAGTAATTGACAATCACAGCACGTAACGACAATACAGATTTGAACTGTCCGAATACACAAGGGATATTTACAACACAATACTTCCATAGACAGCGCTACTTACTTTTGCACTTACCAGTATGCTCATCCACCTAGCTATCTAAATACCTATAAGAATGTGCTCAGTGATGGACTAGTATCAAATTCCAGACTCATTTTTTTATTTTTTCATTTGTAATAACTCTCTTTTTTTCCAAGTGGGCAATTTATGAAGTGGTGTTTCATTAAAGAAACAACCAAATTTTCTTTAATTTCTGAACTTCCACTTTAAATTGCCATCAAAGTCGCGTTTGCTCATCTGTGGCTATATAACGTTAAAAGAGGATATGAACTGTGAATCACTGATGTCAACATGACAGTTCGTCGACGATTGTCCAATCATATTATATTAATAAACCCAAAACAGTAGTAATTCACTAACAATAAAGAGAGTGTCTGGGGTGCAGAGAGCTGTGTTTCCAGAAGAATCTGAAAGCAACCAATTAAAGGGCAGACTTAGGTCCTCTGCTTGCCAAAAGATTACGGACTTACATAGAATCTCCTTTGGCAGGCATCTTACACTCCGGAAATACAGGTATTGACACAGAATTTTTTTTTTTTTATTATTTTCACACAGAAATTAAACAAATACAAGTTGGAACCAATTTTTAATGGTGTGCTGACACCAGGCATGTTATACACATAAATTATTTCACCTAATTAATTTAGGTAATGTTTTTTAAATATTTGGGAGGGCAGAGCCTCAACACCCTGCATTACAAACTGCCGCTGATGCAGGTATAATTACTCATAAAGAAAAATGCAATGATAATCACTTTTTAATCATTGACAATGTGAAATTATAGTTGAAAAGAACACATGATAGAAATACCTGTAATAAAATTTAGGAGAGGTTAGGAGCATGCGCTGATACACCGTATTGCTGCACCCATCAGATGACAAACCAACTCAGGAACCCAGATTAGGACCCGAGTGCAGCCATGCAATGGGTGACACCTCAGCACCACACTAATTCAGATGGAATGGAACAGTGTGAGGTTTTTTATGGTGGCTGGAGTGTCAATTCTCCCACCAACCCTCAGGTTTTTCCATGCAGAGCTGGATACAGATTATCATCATACCCAGGATGAATAAAACATCAATTATGTATATTTTTGCTAATAATTTTTCTTCTTAATAAAATATCCAAAAAGACTACAGTTTATTGAAATATTTTTATAACCATTATTTGACCTGTTTAATCCTTTTTCCAAATGCTTCAGTGTTATGAGACTACAATTCCAAGATGAACAAAGAAATGAAAACAGTATATGTGAGGGATGATGAGAATTAAACCCATGAATGGTCAGATGTTCAATTAGAACAGTGTGTTAGTGCACAAATGAGCTTAACATGTTCTTCACCTAATTTTAGAAGAGTGATGTGGTAATTGACATTACTCTGTGTCACGCATCCACACCAGAGAGTCACCTTCTAGGCTCATCTAGGCTATGTGGTACCACCCTGGGATGAGAGGGGGTGCTGTTGCTAACAGTCTTGTCTCCTTTTTCCCTGACAGCCTTGAGAAACCGTTCCTTGAGGCCAGTGAAGCCAAAGAAGGTGGCACCTCATTTGGAAATGAACATTCTAAACAGAAAGTCTTTGAGAAAGGCAATTATGAAGGCATCAAGCCAGCAACTGTGGTACCATTGAGCATATGTTTTAGATTTGTTTTTGTTGTTCAAATTGTACAGGATTTTGCCTGGTTGGCAACCCAGCTATTTCTGGACTCACCCTCCCCTCATCACTCACCCCGCTACATCTGAATCATCTATTTAGTCTCATATGCATGAACATTGTACCTGGAGAAATTCCACCCTTAAGTCATATGTTCCGCAGGTTATTCAAAAATCATTTGAAACTTTACACGACAGTATATTCATTTTTGGGAACGCTTAATCATACCCTTAGTCAGCAAATCCAAACCAGTTCATTGGCCTTCATACATTAGATGAATGTTATGCTATACTACACAAACGGAGTTCAGAAAATTCACAATGATCTAAACAGCCCAGCCTTCATGTGCCCCCAAATGTGACTTGTCATGTACTTGCATCTCATAGTTATTGCAATAATCACCTCAAATAATTTTTATGGCCCAGTCCTCACAGACTGCTTTGAAAGGGCTATTATCTAGTTTAGTAGTAAGTAAATGGAGTGCAGTATAATGTAATTGCCACTCATGAATGGAAATGTGCTTACAAACAAACCTAAATGTGATGTCATTACCGTGCGGCCGCAGTTACTTGAAGCCACCTATTTTCTATAGATTTGTTTGTACAGAATATTTTACGAAAGATTTCTATTATGATTTCTTAATTTGTGGCCCTTACCTAGAAGTGCCTGATCTCACTATTTTGTTTTTCCTTTTGTGTATTCTTAAATATGTTCTTACGTTTAGGACCATTTTGTATAATTATCTTTATAAAGAATGCTCAGAATCTTGGCAATCAAAAAATAATTAGCAAATACTTTGAGAGCAGTTCTAAAAAGAAAGTATAATACTTACATTTTGAAAGCATACCAACATCCCATTTGTTCAAATTAATCAATCTGCAATCAGGGTAATTTAAATATACTGTACCTTAGTATATCAGATTCTCTGACAGCAGGGCTACTGTTTATTTCCTGGGGTCTCAGTTTCATTTCCAGGCTCTTCACTATCTGGATGGAGTTTGCATGTTTCATGTGCGATTATTCCATGGTTACTTTGGTTTCCTCATGCACCCCAAAAATATACATCTTAGAAATAACTGGTTTGCTATGAGTATGTGTTGTTGTGTAAGTGAATGTTCCTTTGACTTGGGCCGTGTCACATTCGGAGGGGGTGGGGGGGTGTCTATACCTTACACCAGATATAGCTAGGATAGGCTTCAGGTTGCTGCAACTATGTCATGGGAAAAGCTGCATCATGATGGATAGACAGATGGAGTAATACATTTTTTTAAATTTACTTTTATTCACCAGTGATTCTGGATTCTGCAACTGTTGGTATATATTCAAGAGTTCAGTAGTACAAGGTAACTAAAGCGTAATAATTAATTTCCACATCTTAATAAGCGTTGCAACAGTGGAGACAGACACACAAACACACACAAGTTGACCATCGCAGCTACTGAGTTCTACAAGTTTCAGAAGTGTCTCTGTCTGCTACATTATCTTTCTGTCTTTTCAATAATTGCACCACTATATGGCATAACAACAGCAAACAGAGTTCAGAAAAGCTTGTTTTTGTTATTTTTTTTATTTCAGTTTATGATTCAGCGATTACACTTCAAAAACAAAACATTGGTAGGTCTTGTAATGGAAAGATGTTCTCAGTGGTTACAGAAGTCTTTGATAAATTGTTGGGTAGAAGATCCTGGAAATAGGCATCTAAGAGAATTTGAGATGGCAGCAAATCATCTTTAATAGACATATAAAATAAAAAGTATATTTTCTTTCTTTTAAATTTAGTAGATCTCTTAAGTTAATTTTGAGTAGCACAGGTCAAGCATCTAAGAGTTAGAAAAAGTCACTGCAAGGGAACATATGCAGAATTTGTAATCAGGAAGACTTTCCAAAACAAACAATAAATAATAAGCAACCACAACTCTGTGCAATAGGTGTTAAGTGTATTGACAAGTATAGAAAATTACAGACATAAAGGTTATGAGTTACAGACCACATGGTAATTCTGAAGTGCAAAGCAAACTCCCGTTTAATAGAAATGTACAGTATATCAAAAATGTCTGGGAGCATAGAGGTGTTGTATAAATCAAAGTATTTCTGTACAACAATACGTCAACTTAAGAGTTACTATATAACATCCCCTATTTGTTGGTGGCAGATAAATATTGTCCTCTGGTGGCTTATTTGGCACTGGCCTCAGCCTATGTATAAGTTGCCTCATTATAAGGCTATATAGGAAATACACTTTTAAAAATAAGCAGAAATCTCTCTGAAGAAATAATGCTTTGTTTGGGCGTTTATTTTCAAATCACTGCCGCTATTAAAGAAATACTGCCAATGATGGGTCTGTCTGTACTAAAGTAAAGACAGTAATTATCTTGTGAAAAAAGCAAACAATATTCAAGTTTGCTAGGAGAAATGAAAGGACAGTGTGTGGATTTAAGCAGAAAGTAGAACATTTGTGCTCAAAGCCTTTCTTTTGAGGTTCTTCATCTTGATTGGAAAGCACTTGTGAAGCTCAGGGTGTTAATTTGTCAAATCCTTGTCTGCCAAGTTAATGGCTTTTACTTGCTCTATTATATCTGAGATTTCTGGGTGAAAAGGTTTAATTGTTTACTTGGCTTTCATTGATATTTTTGCAAAGCTGAATGTGCACTGCTAATATGCAGATGCATACACCCATTAACCTTAACTGCCACTCAATAAGGCTTCAAATTAAACCTTTCTTTGCTATAGCTACTAATAAATTCAGTAAGAAAAACAAGTGATTCACTTTGTCTTCCTTTGTATTTTTTAGCACGTTGTAAGTCTTTCATTCTGTAGCTTTTTTTTTTCAAAAACACCTGTGATGGTGTGGAAGATAACGATAAATCAACCATGCACCCATTATCTGAGACTGCGTTATTTAGTACAGCATTGTAAAGAACTGGAGATGCTGTGTCCATCAATTTCAAACCACTAGAGGCAGCTTATTTAAAGCCAAAGACTCCATACTGTAGAAGAGTTCTCTATTAGGACAATATTTAGCGGGTATGAGAAGAAAATTGAACAGTTACTCCAAAAGCTGTAAAGGGAGCAGCACCAGTATTTTAGGTAACACTTTACATTAAGTGTCCATAACTACACTTTAACTACTATGTAATTGCCTGTATAAGTACAGTGCAACTATGAGTTATTACTCCGTACTTACTGGGTAATACAAAGTAACATTATAGTTAATTACTCAGTTGTCATTGAACCTATGCAGTTATCACTGTAATTCTCCATTACAATTTCCCAGACCATGGAACATCTGTTACATAGTTGTAGTTACATACCCTGATGTTTTTATTACATTTTGAAAGTACAGATACAATATAACTATGTAAGTACTCTTGTTTTTGGATCAGTAATAAATTGTTACATTGTAATTATATAAACTGTGGAATAACAATGACCACTGAGTAATTAACTATAACGTTACTTTGTATTACACAGTAAGTACGGAGTAATAACGCATAGTTACACTGTACTTATACAGTTAATTACATAGCAGTTACAGTGTAATTATGGGCACTTAATGTAAAGTGTTACCGTATTTTGTGTTGAAAAAAGTTAAGTCCAATTTCATGAATAACAGAGTGAATGAGAAGCACACTTTATTATTAATAATAATCCTTTACATGTATATAGCACTTTTCTCACTACTTTAAGCATATTACATAGTGAGGTGGGAGCAACTTCAACCACCACTAATTTGTAGCATCCACCTGGATGATGCAACGGCAGCCATTTTTGCGCTAGTACGCTCACTACACATTAACTATTAGGTGGTAAAGTGGTCATAGAGATAGTTAGCCAGCTAGAGACTGTAGATGATTAGGGGGCAGGAATGACGAAGCTGAGGTGGGCAATTTAGCCAGGACATCGGCATACTCTATACTCTTTACAAAGGATACCCAGGGATCTTTAATGACCTCAGAGAGTCAGGACCTCAATTTTATGCATAATCTGAAGGACAGCTCCATTTTTACAACACAGTATTCCCATCAGATCAGTGAAGAAAGATTCACTGATCTTGACTTTGCCAGCAATGCTGTGATCTTCACGGAGTCCATGGAGGTTCTTTTTTTAAATTTTATTGATTTTATCAAAATCAAATAACATTCCATACAAATAACTCAAGTTTTACAAAAAAAAAAGATAAAAAGGTTCAAACAGATCAACCCCCACCTCTGAGAAAGAGAGCTAGGCCAGCAGTGTAAAACTACATTGTAGTAATGCTAGTAAAAATAAGTAAATAGATAAATTAATAAATGGAGTAAAAGAGGGGGAGAGGGATTGTTCTGATCAGGGCACTCAAGAGACTGAGCGAGGAGTCTGTGTGTCTGGGCTTGTGAGTGTCCTGGATAAAAACCAAGATCCAGGCCTTTAATGACCTCTCGGGCACAGCCATCAGCAGTGTGTCTGTCATGGCGAGAATCTTCACCTTCTCAAGGGGTTTATTAACATCAGCAGTCTCGTCCGATGCGAGAGATGGACGTCTGAAGTGGAGCTCCGCTAGCAGTGGTGCTATTTTTCATATTATTTGCTTATTATTCTGAGATATCCTGTATTTATTCAACCCGAGAGGGACCGCTACAGTATATGTAAACACATATAAACATGGCCAACAAGAAGGGGGTCGAAAGAATCAAGACTAAAGCTACATCCAAGCTGCGATCAGCAAGCCCTAGTTCGAGATACGGCCTCTCAGAGACAGACCTGGATCAGATGGGCGAAAGTACAGACTCCTCGGGACCATGGTCCGCTACGTCGTCGCCAGCTGAGAGCGAAAAGGGGAGCGAAGGTGCGATCGTGAGCGCAGATGTGGATAGCTCGCCGATTGGAGAGGATTACCTGAAACTGGAAAAGGCCGGGAGGTCCGCGGCTTCAGTTACGCAATACGCGGGACTGGAGCAGCGGGACACCGGCTTCAGCAGAGTCTGCTGCTTCATCTACGGTACAAGAAGGCACATTTGAGCTATCTGAACTGAAAGTGTTGCTCGCTGAGCTCAGGCAAGATATAAAGAAAAGCGAGAAGGCTAATGAGAAAGCAACGGCAAAGGCACATGAGAGACTGAAACAGGAATTAAAACAGGAAATCCAACAGGCAAATGAAAGGCTCGTCAAGAGGTACAGCTTGAACTTCGACAGGTGCTGGGTAAAATTGAAGAGCGCATTGAGAAAAACTCGCTAAACTGAGCACGCTTGCTGATCGATTGGAGCATCTTAGTGAGACATTCACGAATCGGATCGAAATAGCCGAACATCTAGCTGCCAGTGCCGAGGAAAGAGCAGTAAATGTCAGTTGAATGTAAAAACTCGGAGAAAAACTTGGAGACAGACTGGCTGCTTTAGAAGATGGGAATAGAAGGTATAATGTCAGAATTGAAGGCTTGCCGGAGAATCGAGAAAGTTTAAACCCGGTGAAATTCGCAACTGAACTTTTTTCTAAAATAATCGGGGCGACTTTAAAGCAGAATCTGAGATAGCAGCGCTTACAGCGTCGCTGATCAAACACCGTCAGACCCGACCAAGATCTTTTATAGTCCGTTTTGAACGATTATCATTTAAGTTAGAGGTGATGGAACTCCTCAGGAAAAAAAGGAAGATATTATATATGAAGATTGCCACATTCGCGTCTTCCCTGACTTCTCTCCAGCAACAGCTATCAAACGCGCGCCTTCTATAATATTAAACAGCTGCTACGGCAAGCCAATGTCAAATACGGCCTCCTGTATCCGCAAAACTGAAAGTGGAATGGCAGGGTCATTTCTATGTTTTCGCTAGCAAGGAGGAGGCAGAAAATGAGTTAAGAAAGCTGATCCGGGACTATTCTGATACATAATTGTGAGTCATGGCGGTAAATGATAAAGCTAGGATTAATAATCTACTGTCTGATCTATTTGTTTTAAAATACGGGTTTTTATCAGCATATATTCTCATATTCTTATATTATTATTACTTACTTATTACTTATCATTACTTAGTATTACTAGGGCTAAATGTTTGTGTTTTATTGTGCTTAATTACGTTTTCCTCCTCTTTTTTTTTTTTCTTTTCTAATTATTTCATGTGTACCCTAAATGAGACTGTTCAATATCATACCCTTGGTTTGCTGTTATTGCTATTACTGCATTAAGACTTGTTATGCTTGTTTTGGACACATCTTTAACACCATCACCTGGGTTTATTATCTGGGGATATCATCTTAATGCACTAAAATTGATGAAGATTATATGTATGTATGTATGTATATATATATATATGTGTATATATATGTATATATATATATATATAAGTGCAAAATTCTTTTCTTTCTTTTTCCTCTTTTAAAGACTATATTGGTAACAGATATCTCTATCTTTTAACCTTAAAGCGCCACTGCATGGGGGCTTGATGTGCTTTGGGCGTGCTCTGTCTCTGGGTATGTCAGAGGACTGGGACTGCATGAAGTGGGTTTTAGCCTCACCTGGGGAGGCAAAAAGGGAGGGTGGGGGTTAAGGGGAAGAGAAAGAGAGCAGGCTTGATCTATATCTAATCTATCATCTCAATCTTTATAATTATAACTATCAACGTAATAATAAGCTGCATGGCAACAACTCTTGGGGGAATAGGAAATTAAGACCTAAACTATTTCACTTCCAGTTAAGACTATAATATGACACCAAAAACTCAGAATCAGTGTCTCCATGATGGGACAGTTAACTTCGTAAGCTGGAATGTTAAAGGCCTGAATCACGAATTAAAGAGAAAGAAAGTACTTTCTCACCTAACAGGTCTAAATGCTAAAATAGTATTTTTACAGGAAACCCACTTACTAAGTAAGGATCAGTTCCGGCTGCAAAAGACTGGACTGGCCAAATGTTCCATTCTAGTTTTACAAAGAAAACTAGAGGGGTGGGAATTCTCATACATAGAACAGTACCATTTGTAGCATCAGATGTAGTATTGGATCCTGAAGGGAGATATGTGATGGTCATGGGAGACTTATCTAACTGTAAAATGATTTTGATAAATGTTTATGCACCTAATGTTGATGATAAGGAATTTATACAAAATTTATTTGCATCCATTCCCAATCTGAACACTCATAAACTTATAATGGCTGGGGGCTTTAATTGTGTTCTAAATCCACTTTTAGATAAGACTTCCTCCACCGGGGAACGCAACTAACACCGCAAAGATAATTACAAAGTTTATAACTGATCACAACTTATCAGATCCCTGGAGGTTTTAAACCCAAATTCAAGAACATATTCTTTCTACTCACCAGTACATCATTGCTACTCAAGGATTGATTACTTCTTTATAGATAATAACTTCTTGCCTAAGATTAAATCTTGTAAATACGATGCTATTGTTATTTCAGACCATGCTCCGATGATCTTGGAGCTGAAATTACTAAGCCCCATACACTCACCCGCAGATGGCGTCTCAATCCGCTTCTATTAGCTGACGAGAATTGTACTGAATTTATATCCAAACAAATTGAATTCTTTCTAGAGACAAATACATCCCCTGAGATCTCTGCAGGAACACTCTGGGAAACTCTTAAGGCCTTCTTAAGAGGACAGATTATCTCATATCTTTCCCACAGAAATAAATCCGAAGCGAAGAAAGTAGCAGAGATAAAAGCGAAATTACTAAAATAGATGAAGAACATGCCAGACTACCAAGCGAGACTCTACATAAGAGGAGGCAGGCTCTACATTCAGAATTAAACCTCTTGACAACTAAAGAAACCGAACAACTAATTTACAAATCCAGACATCATTATTATGAACATGGAGAGAAAGCTAATAAGCTTTTAGCGCAACAAATTCACAAGCAAGAAGTGCGCAACGCAATCTCGTAATTACTAACACGAATGGAGATAAAATCATCGAACACAAAAATATAATGTACACTTTTAGAGACTACTATAAATCCCTATATACTACTGAGTTTAAAGAAGACAATATACAATCTAATGCATTTCTGGATAAATTACAGATACCACAAATTGACGCTATTAGTGTGGAGGAGCTCGATAAACCTCTGTCATTATCAGAATTACTGGATGCTATAAAGTCACTCCAAGGTGGAAAAGCAGCAGGCCCTGATGGCTACCCTGCAGAGTTTTACAAGAAATTCTCCGCTCAGCTAGCTCCCTCCTATTAGCAACATTTACAGAAGCCAGAGATAACCAATCTCTTCCACAAACCTTTCGCCAAGCACTAATCACTGTCTTTCCAAAACAAAATAAGGACTTATTACAATGTGCATCATACAGACCAATTTCACTTCTGAATAACGACGTTAAAATACTCTCTAAAATCATAGCTAGAAGGATGGAGAAAGTGCTCCCTCAATAATATCACAAGACCAAACTGGATTTATTAGGGGCCGACACTTATCTTCAAATCTTCGACGCCTGTTTAATGTAATATACTCACCAACTAAATCAAACACCCCAGAAATATTATTATCATTGGATGCAGAAAAGCATTCGACATGATTGAATGGAAATACCTTTTACTATTTTGGAGAAGTTTGGGTTTGGCCCGAACATTTGTGCATGGATTAAATTACTGTATACTAACCCAGAAGCTTCAGTTTGCATCAATAACATTTGCTCAGACTACTTTAAACTAGAACGTGGCACAAGACAAGGATGCCCTTTGTCACCACTGCTGTTTGCAATTGCCATTGAACCACTGGCAATACATTGTCGAAATACTGATCAGATAAAGGGGATTAGCAGAGAAGGACTGGAACAGAAAATCTCATTATATGCAGATGACATGGTACTGTATATATCGGACCAGAAAATTCTGTGCCTGCAGTCTTAGCAGCACTCACAGAATTTCAAAAGCTCTCTGGTCTCAGAATTAATCTGAATAAAAGTGTACTCTTTCCGGTGAATTCGCAAGCATATAATATTAGATTAGACACCCTTCCTTTTATCATTGCAGAACAGTTTAAATACCTCGGGTAAACATCACAAGTAAACATAAAGCTCTTTATCAACAAAATTTCGTCGTCTGTATGGAAAAAATTAAACAAGACTTGCATAGATGGTCAACCCTTCATCTCACACTAGCTGGAAGAATTAACACTGTTAAGATGAATATTCTTCCTAAGCTCCTTTTTATTTCAAAACATACCAATATACATTAATAAATCGTTCTTTAAGCAATTAGATTCAACAATAACCTCATTTATTTGGAATTCTAAACATCCACGCATCAAAAGAGCGACCCTACAAAGACAAAAGGCAGAAGGCGGCATGGCTCTACCTAACTTCCAGTTTTATTACTGGGCGCAAATATACAGTCGATAAGAACCTGGACACAAATAGAAGAACATACACAGGCATGGACCGCAATAGAAGTAAAATCCTGCAGTACTTCTTTGTATTCCTTGCTTTGTGCTCCAATAAACACACGTTATCGGCAATACACTAATAACCCAATTGTGCTCCACTCACTTAGAATCTGGAACCAATGTAGAAAGCATTTTAAGACGGAGAAGCTTCTTTCTGTGGCACCCCTGCAAAAGAACCACCTCTTTCAACCCTCACAAACATATGCAGTTTTAATATCTGGAAAAATTTGGAATTAACTTGCTTAGAGATCTTTATATAGACAACGTCTTTGCATCCTATGAACAATTACGTTCCAAATTTAACATTCCAGCTACAAATTTCTTTCACTATCTTCAAATCAGGAACTTTGTTAAACAGAACCTTCCAGATTTTCCTCATCTTGCACCCTCATCCACGCTGGAAAAATTATTGCTCAATTTCAGACTCCATCTCTACAATATATAAAATCCTTTTACAATCCCTTCCTTTCAAAGATCCAAGAGGACACTGGGAAAATGACCTCTCAATTAATATATCAGAAAAGGAGTGGAAAGTAGCAATGCAGAGAATTCACTCAAGCTCCATATGCAAAGCATACAATTATACAACTCAAAATTATATATCGAGCACATCTGTCTCGACTAAAACTCTTCAAAATGTTTCCAGGGCATGATCCAACCTGCGAACGTGCAACCAAGCCCCAGCCTCACTAGGTCACATGTTCTGGGCCTGCTCCAAATTAACATTATTCTGGACAAAAATTTTTAATTACCTCTCAGACAGTCTTGGACTCACAATCCCTCCTAACCCATTAACAGCTGTGTTTGGGGTTCTTCCAGAGGGTCTTAAAGTGGAGAAAGACAAACAAACTGTGATTGCATTCACTACACTGTTGGCACGCAGACTTATTCTGATAAACTGGAAGAACCCAAACTCTCCTCTTTTAAGTCAGTGGGAAACTGATGTGTTATATTATTTAAAATTGGAAAAAATCAAATACTCAGTTAGAGGATCTGTGCAGACTTTTTCAAAACATGGCAGGATCTAATCAGTAATATTTTGAAATGATTTTATAAAGCACAGAGAATTTGTTGATTTAGGTATTTTTAAAAGCCTTAAATTTTACACCGTTTGGCTTGCTCTCTCTCTCAAGGGTGGGGATCGATCTGTTCTTAGCATAATTCTTTTTTTTTTGTAAAACTTGATTGCTATGTATTGATTGTAATAAAATTAATAAAAAAAAAAAAACATCAGCAGCGACATTCAAGTCTCTGGTGACTCTTCCTATGAAGTCAGTAGACGAATTGGGAGATCGTGGGGGGTCATGAGGTCACCGGAAAGTGTTGTGTGGTGCTTGCAATATCTTTGTAAAAGGACAAACAACCAAGTTTTTAGAGTTCTGGTGCTTCCTGTCCTGCTCTGTGGTTTGTAATACATGAACGCTATCCAGTGACCTGAGATACTGTGTCTCTTCATATTATCCTTGAGTAACGCTGGTTTGACTTTGTGTTGCTGACGGAGTCCCAAATGAGGCACATTACCTGCATACTGAGACAGCATCAGTTATAGCACTACGGCCATGTGGCGCGATTCCTTGTGGGTAATCCGGCTAGCAGGATCCTCATTTTTGAAGACCCGGGCAGCTGGACCAGGCCAAGGGGACGCCCATATAACATCTGGTTGCAGCAGATACTGTCATTTCCGGGAAGGTTGGGGTGACTGGACCAGGTGTCTGCTTGGGGGATTGTTATCCAGGATCCTGGGCTGTTTCATAGCGGAGTAGGTGCAGCAACATGCTGTACTAGTGCATGCTCTACAACCTGACCTGAGTGTCCCCATCACTGAACTGGGGTATTTGGATCCATATTCAGACCACAGGGTAAGTGCCCCCTGCTGGCCTCAACAACACCTCTTCCAGCAGCAGTCCAAGCTTTTCCTAGATGGTCTCCTTTCCAAGTACTGGCTGGCCCAAACATGCTTATCTTAAGGTGAATGACCTTTTCTGAAGTATATGTAAACTTGTAAAGAAGAACAATACAATCTTCACTGTGTAGAGGTTACAAATATATTGTGAATCAAGCTCCCACATACCCACTTTCCCTTTCTGTTGCATGGGACAGCAGCAGAATTTATTTTAAAAGGAAACTGGAGATTTTTGGTAACAAAAGTAATGAACGTAAACGCTCAATACATGTAACAAAAATCATAGTAGGTAGATATGGCAAAAATTCGAAAACTAATAAACACATTAGAACCAAAACAGTAATCTTAAATCACAGTCAAAAAATAGAGCTTGAATTTTTTGACAACAAATATTTCAAAACACCAAAGGAATAATATTTTTAGGTTTGATTTGTATCAAATCAAGGATAACTAGGAATTGAACAATGTAACCTTTATATCCTTGACCTGAAAATGTTATGTGCATCACATTTCCTGTTGGTCTTACCTTGCAACAGCATAGCAATCGTCAACAAAAACACTTCAAAATGACAGCACCTGAAAGATAGTCAAAATGACCTCATTGGGGATTGATTAAAAAGTATCAGCCACAAAAAGAAAATGTGACCACCATATTCCTTACAACTTAAAACTTTTAAAACAATGTGTAAATAATTTTTTGAAGTTCAGAAGAACTCCTAGAAAATTAAAAACAATGCACTGATCATTGTAGATAACTATGCTGAAGGGAAGTTACTGAGTTCACAGAGATCAAACTAACCTCATCATATCCGCTGGTACTTTTAAATTATGAATCTAGAAAAAGTGGTAACCACAAACATGTAAAGAAAGCTATTTGTGTACAACAAACTACCATTTCAAGTTAGTTTTGCATCCTCCATTCTCCAAAGAATTTTCCTCAGGCTTGTGAAAAACCTGATTATAACTGATTATCTGGATAAACTGCTTTTTAGAGTTAGAAAACTAAAAAGGAACTCCAACAAGAACATCAATACAATGTTGCTAAGAATGTGGAACAGAGAACTGAGAGTCATGGAGTCAAACTGCCAGATTGGTAGAGAGCTAAATTAATAATTAGGACATATGGTAAATAGTTGGGGACATGAGCCCATCACCAGACAAGATTAAACCATTAAAGATGTACCAGGCCTCCACCTTTGTGAAAGAGCTAATTGTTATACGATGGACATTCAAAAAGTTTCTGTACTTTTTAAACTTTATCTATACTAATAAATGGCAAAGCTCTCACTCACTCACTCACTCACTCACTCACTCACTCACTCACTCACTCATCACTAATTCTCCAACTTCCCGTGTAGGTAGAAGGCTGAAATTTGGCAGGCTTATTCCTTACAGCTTACTTACAAAAGTTAAGCAGGTTTCATTTCGAAATTCTACACGTAACAGTCATAACGGTCGATAACGGTCGACAAGGTCCGCCATGTTGAACTTTCTTTTTCATGGCCCCATCTTCACGAACTTTGGTAGGTGGCTTCCCTGCGCTAACCAAAACCGATGTACGTACGTATTTCAGTGGTATGATGCCACTGTCGGCCATATTGAACTTTTCAACAGTCTTTGTTGCTTCTCCGCTGTTTTATTGTTCATTGATTACAATTATAGTTATTGTGTAAGTATTTTAGACTTACTTTACATTGTTCAAGTACCCATTTCCTTTATCATTCCAACCGTACCCCCATTAACATGTCTATCGAGGTGATCACCATCGATCAAAGAACTGTCACTTACCGAGTGGTTTCCATGCCCGGAGATGGCACCTACCTTTTCCATTCTCTTTGTTACATATTGCACGGTCATATCAGGCTCATTCTTGATATCCGGAGGAACATTGTGTCTTATGTATTGAATGACTGGGACAGGTTCAAGGTGTGGACTGATGATGGTACAGGAGATAATTATTCTACACAGGAGCACTATAAGAGTGAAATGCTTAAGCCCTTCACCTATGCATCTGCATGTGAGTTGATGGCTGCCGCTGAATTGTTCGGTTGTCGCTTTCAAGTGTACTGAAATGGCCAAATATTTTACACCTTTCGACAACCGCCAATGCCTCTTAAAATCTTAGATTGACAGGAACAATTTCAGTAGTGGACACTTTGATGTTTATGAATGTTTAAACTCTCAAAAGCTGGATGTGAAGTTATCAATGAAATACTAACAACGCTTGACAGATGCCGAATGTCTCTTCAACACAAGTCCTACAAATACTGTCGTAATTGAAACAAACCATGAAACTCATGCTCAAGAGTAAGCTCAGCACACAGCTTGGTCATATTATAACCGGAGGGCCGAACTCACAATGTGGTATACAAAAAGATCCTTAACAAATAATTATTGGTATATTATCCCTCAGTTTAAAAAGGTTTAATTTTCTTCTTAATAAAAATTTTAAGGCAGTACTTCGCTGCAGCGAAGCGCGGGTATTTTGCTAGTTAATTAATAATTTCAAAAACAAATTACATCACTTTTCTACATAGTTACCTTGCTTTGCAATGCAATTTTCTCAGCGTTGTACCAACTTTTTAATGCAGTCAGCAAAAATTTGGTTGAGCGCATAGCCACTGATGCACCGCTGTTTTCACATCAGGGTTCTTTCTTCATTCCTGGTGGTCGTGGCTGTAGCTAGACGTCCAGAGTGCTTTGTCCGTCATACTAGTACAGCCATATGCGAACATTTCAATCCACTCATAGACAACTCTATGAGAAAGAATTTTATCTCTATACTGAGCACATATGTGGAGATGAATTTGTGCTCCTGGCACACCTTCTGCCCACAAAAAGCGTATGATAGAACACTGTTCCTCTTTGCTGCAATTTATAGGTTTCGCAGACATCTTCACCACAGGGTGACAACTCTTATACTAAACTGCAAAGGCAGCTGGCTTGCCAAACACTCTCACACATGACCAATTACTGCTCCTTCCGCATTCACCATCTCCAACAAAAATATAAAAGTGTGGAAACTTTTTGAGCGACTCTTGTACTTGGACTGTTCAAGCAGAATCTCCATAGACTGTTGAAAAACCAAGTGCAGTGGCAATGCAAGTAGTCAGACATAAGAAAAACATACAGCATTAGGGCAGTCATTCCCTACAGGAGAAGATCATCACAATGCAAATACATTCTGAGCTTTAAGTCGTGTGAAAGCAAAGTATTCTCATTCTGAAAAAAAGATTTGGCACTGATTTTTGGTAGCTGGATGTATTTACTGTATGTGGAAGAAAATTCAAACTTGTGATAGACCATACAGCTTCTCTTCCACTGTCTGAGGACTTCAAGGGTGTTCCCATCATGTTGGCAGCAATCTTTCTGTTATGTCATGACTGTGATAATGAGTCCCATACTTCAGCTAAACATAGTAGAAGTATTTAGTTTTTCAGAGTTTTCCTGTCTGAAACAGAAGATACATAGGTAGAGGCAATGCCAAAGACCATTCAAATGCTGTTAGTTGATCATTTTGAGCAGACACTCCAAGACAATGATCAGGTAGTATGTGTGATAAAATATTGAAGTGCATTATGGAAGGATGGTCTGATGTGGTTGATGAGAGCCTTGATAGTAGCAGACACATACTCCAAGTGGCTGGAGGTATTTAAATACCTAACATCATCTCAAAAGCCACCATTGTAAGCCTTCTGGAGCAGACTTTATTCCAGCTTTCGCCACCCAAAGGGGTCTCCAAGGGTTTTCTCTGACAGAGACTTGGATTTATCCATGATTACACTGACAGCACTTTCCTCTGCTTTCAACTTCTCCCATTCCTGCTGCTCCACTGGTAGTGATGGGAGGCTGATATTCTTACCTTTAAGGGTAATGTATGCAATTTTACTACTTTTGAATACCATGCTATTACAGTCTCCTTACCATTTAACATGACCATTGTTGCTGTCTATCACCCTCCAGGTTCTCTTAGGATCTTCCTTGATGACTTGAATGGACTGCTCTGTTCCCTCCCAGATAATAGCAGCACACTTCTATTCCTTGGGAACCTGTACATCCACCTGCACAGCCCTCATGCTGCTGACATTTTCACTGTTCAATCCTCCTTCAACATTACACAACTCCACACTCCACCGGTTCACAAGCCTGGCAAACTGCTTGACCTCGTTTTCTCACAAAACTGCACTCCCTCAAATTCAACTGTCAATCCTCTACACATGTCTAACCACTTCTTAATTCAGTTCTCTCTGTTGTTTCACTGTCCGAACCGCTCCGTATTCTTCTGCCAAAACCTCTGCTCTCTCTCCCACACATTTCTCTTCCATAGTCTTTTCTGCACTCCCTCCTCCTGACCACTTCTCCGATCTTGACACCAACACTGCCACAGACACACAATTCTCAACTCTGTCTTCCTTTCTTGACAATGTTTGCCCTCTCTCTTCCAGGCCTGCACATGAAGGACCCTCCTGATCCTGGTTTTCTGAAGCACTCCACAATCAATGGATTGATCTCAGGACAGATAAAATGAAATTGAGGAGGTCAAAGGCTCAGACAGACCTGGCTAAGTATCAGTTCCTTCTTGCATCCATTTCTTCTGCCATCATCAATGCAAAGGTAAAGTTCTATCAGTCTACAATTAACAGCACCACCGACACACACTCTCTGTTCTCTGCATTCACTGCCCCTCTTAACCCTCCTCCATCAACCTCCTTGTCTGCTGGTGACTTTGCCACCTTTTCTCAGGACAACGTGGCTACCATCAGCAGTCAGTTCTCACCCTCACTGCCATCCATTATGTCTCCTTCCAAACATCACTCAGCATTCTCCACATTCTCTCCACTCTCTGCCTGAGATGTTTCCAACCTCCTCTTCAATCACCCCACCCCAACTTGACTCTGTGCTCACACAGCTCCTTCTGGCCAAACGCCCTACCGCCCCATTAATTCCTGAAATTACATACATCATTGACACCTCACTCAGCTCAGGCACATTTCCTACCATTGTCAAACATGCTCTAATAACCCCACTACTCAAAAAAACAACACTCAATCCATCCCAAGTCAAAAATTACAGGCCTGTTTCTCTACTTTCCTTTCTTTCCAAAATACTTGAATGCACTGTTTCTAACCAGGTCTCTTCCTTCCTTGTACAGAATGGATTGCTCAATACCAACCAGCCCGGCTTTAAGAGGAACTACTTGAATATGATGGCTCTATTAATGATGTTCAACGAGCTAAGACTTGCTAGATTTACCAACATGTCATCAATCCTGATCCTGCTAAATCTGCCTTTGACATGGTCAGCCACAACTTCCTTCATGCCACCCTCTCTGACATTGGCATCACTAGAAATGCTTTCAGATAGTTTGAGTCCCACATCTTGGGCAGATCCTACAGCATGTCCTGGGGTGTCATGTATAACGCTGTGTGTAGAATTCACATTAAAACATTGTGTATGGACAAAAGTGGAGGTATCTGCACTCATAAAAAAAATTCAAATGCACAAAACCGTGCGTAAGCCAACTTCCATGCATTTCTGCCCCACAAATCCCAGCAAGCGTGAAATATAACGCACATGTACGCACCTGGCACCCCAACCAGACTCCTCCTAGAATTAAACCCCTTTTGAATATGCAAATCAATATAAATAGCCCTTTAAGTTCAGTGTTTTGTGAAAAGACAATGGCAAAACCACAAGGATAAAAGAGGAATTTCAGCGAATGCGAACTGGAGGCAAGGAAAAATATTCTATTGGTTGGTTTAAGCAGTGATTATAAGCAACAAAATGAAATAGATCAAGTGATACACAGTGGTGGAGAAAGTCGAAAGTTCAAGTTCAGAAACTCACACAATGCCCGAAATAAAAAAAAAGTGGTCTGATATTAAAGTTGCCATGAAAAGGCAAGTTGTAGCCAATGATCTGAGTGTCACACAGAAGTGTATTAGGGTACAGAGAAAAAAATGTTGAAATGTCAACTTTAATCTAAAAATTTCCACTTTAATCTCATAGTTTATTTTGTTATTCAAGTAGAAAGCCAAACTTCATCTTAAAATCAATGTTTAATTTACTAGTTTCTCAAATCCCATTGTAACTAAAGTAGCATGTTAAATGCTTCATATTCTATGTGTTCCATGTGTGTGAAACACTACGTGCTTAAATGTTCTTTTTTAGACAGGAGCACCGTATGGAGCACATTACTGGCGCCCTGTGAAGGTATTGTTCCTGCCTCGTGCTGTATAATTGCTGGGACTGACCAACCCTGGATGGATAGATGGATGGAATAATTAAACACATATTATGAGGATTTTTATTGCTCCTTAAAAGTTTTGGAGAATCTGCGTTCAGAGCTTACAGATGGTCTGACATTTATTACAGTGCTTTTTTGTGTGGCAATTGGTTATGTGGAGAAACTAAATAGGAGGACAGGAATTGGGGGCTGGTACGTCTGACAGACAGTACTACTGCAAAAAACTATTTAATTGAGGGTTGTGAACATCCCAGCAAGCATCTTGTGGGAGGTAGGAACAATCCCTGGACAAGACACAAGCTCATCACTACTGCTGCACCACCACACCCTCATAACCTTTAATTATTAACAATATACATTATTTAAATGAAGTTAACAATGTACCCGTATAATGTAATATACATACTTTAATGCATTTCATCTTAAAAATTATATCAAGTATACTTCCTAGTATTCTAGCAGCACACAGCTCCAACAAGATAGCTGTTGGAAATTTAAATCAGCTTAGAAGCAGTTCATCATCATCTGTAAATACGCTCTCTTCTACTGAATTGAATTCCTTTATTGTTATTGTATGATACAATGAGGTTAAATATGCAAATCCTCCATGAACTTATTTTCCTATAAAATGATAAAATAATACAATAAGAAACAATGAAAAATATACAGTATGAAAGTATAAGTATAATATACATGTACATATTGTGCAGACAGTGCAAATGGTTCATACATTGGCTCAGATATAACAGCTGTAGTGTAAGTTTACAGTGAGTTAATTGTAATTTATAAGTACAAACAGTTCTACTGGGAGCACTTGATGGACTGATTGAGTGCATTTATAGCTCTTGGGATGAAGCTTTTTCTTAGCCTCAAGTTCCGTACAGAAAAGGCTATGAAGCATTTGCTGGATGGGAGAAGTTCACAGTGACTGTGTGCATGGCTTAGTGGAATCCATTCAGATGCTGGTGGCTTTCCTAAGGGAGTGTATGCTATAAATGTCCTCCAGGGCTGGATGCTGTATCCCGATAATCCTCCATGCTTTCGACACAAGCCGCCGTAGAGCTTTCCGATTAGCTGCTATTTCACACTCAGATAAAATGGGTTAAAATACTCTGTATGGTGCATTGAGAGTAAAAACGCTAAAGTAGCTGTGGTATTTGGAATAGCTTGGCCATTCCATGCACTATTATATTGTTACAGGCTGATTACAATCAGGTGGCCTAAATTTATAAATAATATACTGTTAATTTCAGTGTATTTGATAAAGCCCATGTCATGGATGTGAATCTAGAAAGGTAAGGGAAACACACAGTTACTGCTTTGATGCTGGATGCTGCCATTTTGCAAAAACTGAGCAGAAACAGGCATACATAATGGGGGGTGCTGCCATGAGAATCTGTGTGGCTTTATGCCAAGTTCAGTTTTTATACATCACGATGTGAGCATGGAAAGAGACACACACAACATTTTTGTGCATACACACCATTTATACATGAGGCCCTGGTGAGAAGAGTTGTCAGAGGCACACCAGACATGCACAGTCATACTCCAAAGGTCAGTGCTGGGTCCTCTACTTTTCTCTGTGTACATCACCTCACTGGACTCCATCATCTAATCCCATGGGTTCTCTTAACAGTGCTATGCTGATGATACACAGCTGTATTTGTCATTCCCTCTCGAGGACAATATGGTATCAGATAGAATCTCTGCATGTCCTACTGATCTCAACCTGGAAGAAGGACCACCATCTACAGGGCAACCTGGCAAAAGCCAAGATTCTTGTGATCCCAGCCAGCCAGTCTCTTCAACTCCCCATCTCTGTACAGCCTGGCTCATTGTTGAAAATACCTGACAAGTCTGTACACAACAATGGGGTTATGATTGATGGGCAGGTATTGTTTTCTAACCACATTTCTACTGTTTGTCATTCATGCAGGTTCACATTATAAAACATTCGCAAGATCAGACCATATCTGGTTCAGACTCTTAAGTGCCCTTGACACTACACTCTCTTCATCCTGGATTAATAAACCTTCTGAACATTATAGCCCTTAGAAGAAAACAAAAATGGACTGAAAAATGAAGCTAAAGATCTCATGGATGGAAGGCAAAGGAACTGAGAGACTTGAGCAAACTATTGTCTTAACCCAAACAATTTTTGGATGTATATCTTTAGGGAAGAGCTGTTTTTTTTTACATATTTACGCTATGGCTTGATGTACTTGAACCTTATCTATCTGAAATTGGGAGATGATGTGGTGTACTGAACATTTTGGAATTTTTATTGCACCTTAGTTGTCATTTCAGGTATATGCAAACAATATATTTCTTTGTTTTGTTCAGTAATAAAAGTGGATCTCCTTACCTGACAGGGGTACCACCTACATTGTGATGAAGATATCACATTACTGATGCATCACATTAAACATTTTCAAACAACCAAACATTTTTAGGGTTCTCCTGTTCCTTCCTCAGGGGTCGAAATATGAAAATATGTACATTAACATTGGAACAGTTGTACATTTTAAAAAAAATCATACATAAGTTACATTGGCAACTGGGTGGGTTTTACAACTGAAAACGCTAACTAAAGAATCAGGCTCAGTTATGGGATGTACCCTTGATTTGCTGGAGGTATTAGCAGAGGAAAGACTGAAAACAAAACTGATTGCCATTATAAGCAATGCTGTACCTCTACCCTCTATCACATTAACACTGAGGACTATCAGCTAATGTATTATTGAGTAGAAGTGTGTCAAAAAATGCCACTGAGACTCCTTTATACCAACAGCAATACACTTGCATAATACCTCACTGTGACGGTTCTTTTTTTCTTTAGTCAGTAGAGATTCTTTCTTTAGAGTAATTCTGATGTGTATTCAGGAAGGGGTGTTGTGGTTTGTTATAAGTATTTATCTATTGAGCATCTGTTAAAAGCCAAATTACTCCTCTTCGCACAAGTTCTATGTATCGATCAATTTCAGTATTAACCATTTAACTGGGACAGCACAGGCAGTTTTTATCATAAAATAAAAATTACTAAATTATGATAAGGAAGATATTTTGAGTTTGTCAGGGTGAATCACTATATACTATATATTCCTCAGACAGATGCAGTTTGGAACATTTTATCTAATCAATCGAGTTTGTGTCTTATTAAATTGAATTTACAGTTAAGCTTGCAGAAACTGCCCTGGGATGGAATTTTTTTATGTTTGAAAATAAATTGTACAGGCAGCATGAAATAGTAGCCCTGGGGACACCTTTCAGTCCCAGTATTTCAAATGTTATATGTTCGATATTTTGAAGAAAGTTTACCTTATGAAAATGTATTTCCTCAACAGGTATATTATTACTATGTTTTTATCATACTACAGTACTATTATTACTACTACTAAATACTAAACAAATTACATTTTAGATGTAATGGTACACTACTTTAAGTTACTGATTTTACAAAACCAACAGACAAGAATACTATTCCACATGTGACTAGTTTACATTGCTGCTTGAACCATGCATAGATACAAATGCTCCCAGTAAGCTGCATTTTAAAAGGCAAATTGCAAAACTGATGTATGATAAACAGGCAGAGACCTTCCTGAGCTGAATGTGGGGCAAGGTGCACAAATGAAGCCCCTTCCAGGCACCAAAACTGGCATATGGAGACAACAGACTTACCTACTACAGATAGCTCCACACTCCTATGTGGTTGGTGTGGAGGCTGCCCTATACTAATGCACTCAGACCTACTGAATCCACTGTGACTGAGCCCATGTAAAAGCTTTAAAGTCACACAGAGCACAGTAAGGTAACTCACAAGACATGCCGACCAAAGCCACAATGAAGGATCAGCTAAAGCACCTACCTGCAGCTCGCAGCATTCCTGGGAAATGGATGCAAGCCCTCACCAGTGAGTATACTATACCAGAGTATACTAAGATAATGCACTACACACATAGCAGCAGAAGCATTCAGCTACCGAAAAAACTCAATCTCTAAGTAGACCATTAATGCAGTTATGATTATTCATATTTGAAATGTTCAGAGAAAAAAATGTTTTATAAATTGAATAACTTTAACATTTATATGCAAGCAACCTTGATTACGTGAGTCGCAATACCGAGCAAGCAAAGGGGGATGTTAATGGGTTGTGCTGCCACCTAGTAGCAGACACTATAAAATCGGCAAGTCCAGTCGGCAGCCACTTGTTACTGGTAATTCAAATAAAGCAGCTCTATGCTTCATATATAAAAACACAAGCCTTCAAACTGTTTCAAAAAGTTAATAAAAAAAAAAAGAATGGTCCCCATTAACTTTCAGGTTGTATAACAGATGGGGCAAACAAAAAATCTTTACAAGATAAAAATTTATTTCTCAAGATAATGCTCAATCTATAGATAGATAGATAGATAGATAGATAGATAGATCTTGTGGCACAAGAAGCTCAGAGGCGCACACAAGGCCAAGGAGTTGTCTTCACAAAATAGCCTTTGAAAAACCTTGAAATCCCGGGCCACCTTAAATTCTTTTGCACCTTTCCATTAGCGTCTTTTGTTTTGCAAATGTGTTGATCATCACAAACAGCAAGAAGCCTGCTATCCCATCCCCCTCACCGCCGAAGCTCAACTCGGGCAAAAACCGATCAAACACATGAAGCTCTGCACTTTTGTGGCAGACTGAGTAGCAGGATGACACCCAACCTCTTGCTGCATCCAAACAGTGCCATCTTTCGCATTTACGTCTGGTGCAGCTATGTTGTTCTTATGTGTGAGTGGACATTTCTTGCGGGGAGCACTTCTGTTCTCTTTCTCCGATGTAGAACCCTCATCTGAGTTCACCTCTGCTATAGAATGCCTTTATTTGAAAACAGTAGTGTCAAATCAGGGGGAACCCAGCCACAGGGGATGCACAAACCAGTTGATTCTTTGTGACCGGTCCCAAGCCCAGATAAGTGGGGAGAGTTACGTCAGGAAGGGCATCTGGTGTAAAATTTTGCCAAATCTATATGCAGACAACAATACAAATTTCCATACCGGACTGGTCAAGCTCCGGGTTAACAACGACCGCCGCCAGTACTGTTAGCCAGCAGGGTGCTGGCGGAAATTGGGCTACCATTGGCTAAAGAAGAAAAAGGAGCAAAATAGGGGGGAGATGTGTCCGGAGGCAGGAAGAGAGGAGGAAGGTAAAGAGAGTGGAACTGAGGGTAGGAACTTTGAATGTTGGCAGTATGACTGGTAAGGGGAGAGAGATAGCAGATATGATGGAGAGAAGGAAGGTAAAGGAACAGAAAGTGGTGATTGGAGGGGATCTCAATGGACATGTTGATGAAGGGTACAGAGGAGATGAGGGGGTGATGGGTAGGTATGGTGTCAAGGAGAAGAATGAAGAAGGTCAGAGGATAGTGGATTTTGCCAAAAGGATGGACATGGATGTGGTGAATATGTATTTTAAGAAGAGGGAGGAAAATAGAGTTACATAGAAGAGTGGAGGAAGATGCACACAGGTAGAGTAAATTCTATGCAGAAGAGTCAATCTGAAGGAGTTTGAAGATTGCAAAGTGGTGGCAGGGGAAAGTGTAGTTAAGCAGCATAGGATGGTGTGGTCTGTAGGATGACATTGGAGATCAAGAAGAGGAAGAGAGTGAGGGCAGAGCCAAGGATCAAATAGTGGAAGTTGAAAAAGGAAGACTGCAAGGTTGAGTTTAGGGAGAAAATGAGACAGGCACTGGGTGGCAGTGAAGAGTTACAAGACAGTTAAGAAACTACTGCAGATGTACTAAGGGTGAGAGCAACAAGGGTGCTTGGTGTGACATCTGGACAGAGGAAGGAGGAAAATGAAACCTTGTGATGGAATGGGGAAGTTCAGGAGAGTATACAGAGGAAGAGGATGGCAAAAAAGAAGTGGGATAGCCAGAGAGATGCAGAACGTATACAAGAGTACAAGGAGATAATGTGCAAGGTGAAGAGAGAGGTGGTGAAGGCTAAAGAAAAGTTGTATGATGAGTTGTATGAGAGGTTGGACACTAAGGAGGGAGAAAAGGACCTGTAACGATTGGCTAGACAGAGGGACTAAGCTGGGAAAGATGTGCAGCAGGTTAGGGTAATAAAGGATAAAGATGGAAACGTACTCACAAGCAAGAAGAGTATGTTGAGCAGATGGAAAGAGTACTTTAAAAGGCTGATGAATGAAGAGAATGAGAGAGAGAAGAGGTTGGATGATGTAGAGATAGTGAATCAGGAAGTGCAATGGGTTAGCAAGGAGGGAATAAGGACAGCTATGAAGAGGATGAAGAATGGAAAAGCTGTTGGTCCAGATGACATACCTGTGGAAGCATGGAGAAAGAGATTTAGGAGAGATGGCAGTGGATTTTTTAACCAGATTGTTTAATGGAATCTTGGAAAGTGAGAGGATGCCTGAGGAGTGGAGAAGAAGAGTACTAGTTCCGATATTTAAGAATAAGAGTGATGTGCAGAACTGTAGTAACTACAGGGGGATAAAATTGATTAGCCTCAGCATGAAGTTATGGGAAACAGTAGTGGAAGATAGGTTAAGAAGTGAGGTGATGATTAGTGAGCAGCAGTATGGCTTCATGCCAAGAAAGAGCACCACAGATGCAAGGCTTGCTCTTAGGGTGTTCATGGAAAAGTACAGAGAAAGCCAGAAGGAGTTGCTTTGCGTCTTTGTGGACCTGGAGAAAGCATATGACAGAGTGCCTCGAGAGGAGTTGTGGTATTGTATGAGGAAGCCGGGAAAGGCAGAGAAGTATGTAAGAGTTGTACAGGATATGTACAAGGGAAGTGTGACTGTGGTGAGGTCTGCGGTAGGAGTGACGGATGCATTCAAGGTGGAGGTGGGATTACATCAGGGATCGGCTCTGAGCCCTTTCTTATTTGCAATGGTGATGGACAGGTTGGCAGACGAAATTAGACAGGAGTACCCGTGGACTATAATGTTTGCTGATGACATTGTGATCTGTAATGATAGCAGGGAGCAGGTTGAGGAGACCCTAGAGAGGTGGAGATATGTTCTAGAGAGGAGAGGAATGAAGGTCAGTAGGAACAAGACAGAACACATGTGTGTAAATGAGAGGGAGGTCAGTGGAATGGTGAGGATGCAAGGAGTAGAGTTGTCAAAGGTGGATGAGTTTAAATACTTGGGATCAACAGTACAGAGTAATGGGGATTGTGGAAGAGAAATGAAAAAGAGAGTGCAGGCAGGGTGGAATGAGTGGAGAAGAGTGTCTGGAGTGATTTGTGACAGACAGATATCAGCAAGTGTGAAAGGGAAGGTCTACAGGATGGTAGTGAGACCAGCTATGTTAATTGGTTTGGAGACGGAGGTACTGACCAGATAGCAGGAGACAGAGCTGGAGGTAGCAGAGTTAAAGATGCTAAGATTTGCATTGGGTGGGACAAGGATGGATAGGATTAGAAATGAGTACATTAGAGGGTCAGCTCAAGTTGGACGGTTGGGAGACAAAGTCAGAGAGGCGAGATTTCGTGGGAGAAGGATATTAAAGATAGAGCTGCCTGGCAAGAGGAAAAGAGTAAGGCCTAACAAAAGGTTTAAGGATGTGGTGAGAGAGGACATGCAGGTGATGGGTGAAACAGAACAAGATACAGAGGACAGAAAGATATGGAAGAAGATGATCCGCTGTGCCAACACCTAACGGGAGCAGCTGAAAGAAGAAGAAGTATCAGATCAGGGGGAGCGTGAACATGACTGAGAGAATAAAAATGAATAATAAAAAAAAAACACTAACCTTTACAAGTACCATAAATTTACACCAGCTGTTACGGACTCAAATCAAATGTATGTTTTTATTGTAAAATAATAACAATAAGAGCAGCTCACTACTCAAAACAGTAATTCTGGGGAGCACCCAGAATCGAGCCAGCAACCTCTTGATTATGAGTGAGCAATTCTTACCACTGCACCACCCAAACAGTCGTGTCAGCGTAGTACCCTAATCTTATTTCTTTTTCTTCCATTACATCCTTGAATAAAAGCACACTTGTTTTGTTGTACGTGTGCCTTTTGTGAAAGTGTTTATTTGGACTACAGTCTTCACACATTATACATTTCAGGTCAAAATTTTGTCATTAGTTTCCATTTTAGGTATGTGTTCAACATTTCTTGAATTTCTCGCATTTCCCTTCATCTTACATTTACATAGATCATTGTAGACACGGAACATACATGAAATGCATGTGTTCCAAATAACAATATATTATTTACCCTATACAATTCCGGGCACCTCACATGCAGATAAAGAGCTTTGAGCTGGGAGTACTTTTTGCCCGAGTTGAGCTTTGGTGGTGGGGGGGATGGGATAGCAGGCTGCCTGCTGCTTGTGCTTATTGACACATTCATAAAACAAAATACTCTAATTGAGAAGTGCGAAAGAATTTAAGGTAGCCCAGGATTACAAGTTTTTTCGTAGGCTTCAGGGATTCAAGTGTTAAATGTCAAGCAAACATTATCTAACATTATGCTACTCTTTTCTTTGTTTCAGGTAATAAAAGATAATATGCTAGTTGCCTTGAATCTCAGCTGTTTTATTTCCTTTGTATCTTAGAGAGTAAAAAGAAATACAAATTAACTAAGGCTCCTGCACACTTTCTGGGGGTGGTCCTCTTCCCAACTTTCTAAAAGAAGAGAGAAATATTACAAACAAACAAAAAAAATCACTTCTTAATGTTTATAAAAATTTTATAACAAAAATTGAAAGCTTATCCTACCTCCAGCAAGCCATATTTATGCTTAATGAAGACCAGAAATGAGTTCATACAACTGTGCCCTGGACAGGAGCCTGCAAGACTTGTACAATACAAGTTGTAAGAGCCATTTGCTAGTTACATAAGATACATAAATATTTTACTAAATGTTAGTGCATAATCTATGGAAGGTTTCTGAATTGGTATATTCTAACTATTTCTAGCTTCTCTGACTAAACATTATTCTCAGTTAGTGATAAGTCTTGCCATATGTAAGGCGTACAGGGTACATGGTTTTAAACTGTGCCTTTCATGCCTTGCATACCTTGTGTGCCTGTTTTGTGTGCCAAGTAACATGTAAGACAAAGCACTTAATTAAATGTGCTGCGCCGTACATTTAAAGTGTACAGAAGAAGAAGTAAAGAATCTTTAAGTATAGAAACAACTAACGTTTTATAAGAAAAGCTAAGTTCAGAGAAGATACATTTTTTCTATTTTTTTTTTTTTTTTTGCTTTTTATTCTACGTGTGTAACAACTTGTTTCTTTATTCTTGTGTGGATTGTTTACTTTGAATTTGTACTAAATATTTTAAAACGAACTTTTGGACTGAGAGATTTCTTTCGGAACGCGTTTCACCTGTGCTTGAACTCGCCTTACACTCCTGTGGCCACACTGGCTTTTATCTATGTTAAACATACATTGTACAAAAGGGACACAGCAATTTTGAGGAAATAATTTAAATATATAAATGTATATAAATATACAAGTATAACATTGGACATGAATTAACCCTGTTACGCAAGTTTCAGAAATCCCAAATCCAAAGAGAGGACAAAAATAGTAAATAGGTCAAAAGATACAAAGCAATAATCAAAAAGAACTCACTAAAACCTAGTGCATGCAAAGTCGATAGATAGATAGATAGATAGATAGATAGATAGATAGATAGATAGATAGATAGATAGATAGATAGATAGATAGATACTGTATTAATCCCAAGGGGATTACACATTGATTATGAGTGAGCAAAGAGTTGTACAGCAAAGAACTGTGTTCCCTCAGCCTTTATAGTCCCTTGACAGTGATGGACAGGTGCGGAACCACTCACAAAATACAAGGAATATTGAACAACCATGATCACATAGAAATGAAATAAAATTAACAAAAAGCACGGAATAATGCAATAAACAAACAAAAATAAAAAATACTACCTTAAATAAAAGGGTTAAACATTAACAAAAAAGACATAAAGTAATTTGAACATAAATAAGGGATAAACCATGGCTGAAACTGTGCAGATGACGCAGTTGGAAGAATATTTAGACGTAACAATCACTTTCTTTACCATAGTTAGTTTTTGTAATAGGCCCTAGTGCTAGGTTCTGATTTTCGGTTTCTACTTTATTTTGTGCCTTACTTGCTTGATTCAAGGTGGCAACAGTAAAATCTAAAAAAGCATTTTTATTTTGTCTCAGTTGCTTATTACCACTGTGTTTCAAATTGTCTTTCACTTTTTTCACTCGTTGCTTTTTTTTAAATGGTGTCCCCCCTCAAGTCATAGTAGCTAGGTGGTCTTTGTGGTGGTGCACCATAAACCAGTTGATGCAGGTTCTGATGCACAGTCAATAACAGGATTGTTCATTTATCACTGTCACCTGAATAAAACTGTATAAATTATGTCTCAATTGGTCAGTAACAATTTCTGTCTAGAACAGAGGCCATGGCACTTCACAGACCGGAGCAGCTAAGTGTGTAGGTGGGCTAAGTGAGAATGTAGGATTTTGTCAGTTTCATATTTTGTGTTCTCAAGTTGTTTTGTTTGATTTCTAAAAACAATCACTAAAACGTGCTCTCATGATGAAATATAGCTGGTCCCTGATATTTTAAATTACAATATCTAATATTACTTTCAGAACTAAGAAAAACAAAAGTATCTTAGAAATTACTCTTCAAACTGTCATTACATTTCTTTTTAGCAAGAAGGAGGACATATTCCAATGAGTCTCAGTTAACACCGCTACTGTAGTTCATACTGAGACACAAAAACTCATAGATGTCATTTTGAAAAAGAGACATTTTATATTATTCATTTTCCAAATAAAGAGTTAATTTTGAAACAGTTCTGATAAAACACCTTAAGGAGGTCAAACTGTTGTCACATATGACTTTACAACCCTGGAGTCCTTGAATCACTTCTCGTGCAATCCACGTGCTCTCCTTTCTTTCAGGTGTGTCTCCTGGCTGCTTTCCCTACGTACGCTTTCATTTTCCATGCATTGCTGAACTGAATATCACAGGCTGTCTATATATTTATGCCATATTTAGCAGAATTATTAAGCATGCAGTATAGAAAGTGACAGCATTCTTCAAATGAGAACAAGTTAATCCACTATACCATTTGCTTTTAGATGGTAAAATAAAAGTAATTTTTACCCTATATTCTGGAAGTGCATTATTTTCCTACATATGCCACTTGGGACTGATGACACATTTGTGAAATGATTTTACTCAAGAAGACAACCATGTTTCATTGAATATTATTACATGACCTCCAACATTTAATATATTCAGTCTACAACAAATAAAGTTGCGTTTTGGCCATTTCTAATATTAGGTATTCAAATATTGGTAGGGCATTATTGTACATCAGGTAGCATACACATCTCAAAATATCTGAGTTGTGATCATTTAGAATTCTGCTGCTATCAGTTTTCATGATATGCCCTTTTTCTGTGAGATTCATTTGTATAGTAGCATTGTTGATTTTGTATTTGTACTTATTTAACATAAAGCACTTACTGTAACTTCAGCTGTAGATTTCTTTAAAATGATCTATCCACTTCACTGAGTTGACTGGGCCTTTTTAATTTTCAGACTACATGCTGCATAAATGATTTCTATCTGTTTTCATCTTTAAATGCACATCCTCTTACTGGCTTCATGTGTAAGTTTACTGTTTTGGCTTAAATCCCCTTTTTTGATTACTTAACACTGAAGCTACAACTTCAATCCTGAGGATTAATTAGGATTCCACTTTAAAGTCATTTGCTTTTTATCCCATAAGGTCTTTCTTTATCTGCAAGGAGGTTAAGAGTTGGGGAAAATGAAAGGTTAACTACATTACAGTTAATTACAGTTAATGCACACTGCCTCTTTACTTAAACATCAACATGAAGCTGGTGAACCATGCCATGCACTGTTATCGTCCCTGCTAATGACTACATGTTTCATGTTCTTGTGCTGAATTTCATTCTTAAAGCCATATAAAAATGGTTATGTCAATGAAAAGCATACTAAAGTCAGTTCACAATGGCACCTTAATTATTGTTCTTTAAATGTCACAACACACTATTTAATGACCACTCAGAAAAGTGAACAACGTGACCAGACATTAATATACTGTATATATTGATTGTTAAAGAAAATTTTAAAAAGGACATTTATGCTGGGAAAGCTAATGTATAAAATCCACGGCTGTCCTGCTTGAACCTTGCTTGATCATCACATAAGCACACTAGGTTTTCTTTCCTACTTTAACTACTCACTGTCACAACAATATTTGGCTGAACTGAAGATTCAAAAAGCATGCAATGGACTTTGTTCATGAGGAATAAGACTCATATTTCAATTGAACCTCTTGACCAGTAGATTCCTCTACAGAGTCTGTGTGAATGAAGCTGTATTCCAGGCACCACTCCCAAACGGCATTGTTCTAATTTTGCTCTTTGTTAATTTATTTTTTCTCTTGAGTGGTGCAAGTCAGATAAATTGATCGCAAGACATATTCAGATTTAAATTGATTGAAGAACATATTCAGATTTAAATTGATTGCAAGACACATTCAGATTTTATCATCAACTAGCAAAAATTCTTTGTTTGCTCTCACAAAAATCTGTTAAGCAAGCTGTGCTGACAGCTTCCTCTAATACTTATCATCTGTAGCAAAGACGTGTGTCCAAAACTAGGGAAAGGGACAAAATACATTGCCAATACAAAAGAAGTAAAAGTCCAAAACTAACCTGAACATGTGTTTTACACTTCATATTCTGACAAAATAAACCTCTAATATATGATCTACAAATATGACCACTGGGCCTCAACCAAGTTGGCATGGAGATCTTTATCAGCAACTCTTGAGTGATTCTATTCTATGTCTTGAATCTCATATGGAAAACCACTCTGTGCCACAGATATTTTGGACTGTAAATCATTTTAAAGTGTAGATAGATAGATAGATACTTTATTAATCCCAAGGGGAAATTCACATACTCCAGCAGCAGCATACTGATAAAAAACAATATTAAATTAAAGAATGATAAAAATGCAAGTATAACAGACAATAACTTTGTATAATTTTAACGTTTAGCCCCTGGGTGGAATTGAAGAGTCGCATAGTGTGGGGGAGGAATGATCTCCTTAGTCTGTCTGTGGAGCAGGACGGTGACAGCAGTCTGTCACTGAAGCTGCTCCTCTGTCTGGAGATGAAACTGTTTAGTGGATGCAATGGATTCTCCATGATTGACAGGAGCCTGCTCAGTGGCCGTCGCTCTGCCATGGATGTCAAACTGTCCAGCTCTGTGCCTACAATAGAGCCTGCCTTCCTCACTAGTTTGTCCAGGCTTGAGGCGTCCCTCTTCTTTATGCTGCCTCCCCAGCACACCACTGCATAGAAGAGGGCGCTCGCCACAACGGTCTGATAGAACATCTGCAGCATCTTATTGCAGATGTTGAAGGATGCCAGTCTTCTAAGGAAGTATAGTCGGCTCTGTCCTCTCTTGCACAGAGCATCAATATTGGCACTCCAGTCCAATTTATCATCCAGCTGCACTCCCAGGTATTTATAGGTCTGTACCTTCTGCACACAGTCACCTCTAATGATCACGGGGTCCATGAGGGACCTGGGCCTCCTAAAATCCACCACCAGCTCCTTGGTTTTGCTGGTGTTCAGTTGTAGGTGGTTTGAGTCACACCATTTAACAAAGTACTTCATTAGGTTCCTATACTTCTCCTCCTGCCCACTCCTGATGCAGCCCACGATAGCGATAGCTAGTTCATATTGTGACATGTGAGTCACTGTCTTGCACCCCAAAATACAAGGCTGAGTCTCAGTACTTTAGCAAAATCAGCTTTATTCAGCTTGGAACAGGAACAGCACGGTTATTTATTGTAACGGAATCTACTGCTCTCCTATACACAGACACAGCAGTCAGGCAGGGTCGTGGCCAGATTAGAGGCCAAGTAATACTGTTCTCTACAGTTATAATGTTCCTTGCATCACCCATTAACGATGGCGCTTACAGTGCGACCGGCTCAGATTTGCTTTCGTGATGAGCCGCTACAGCGCTGGGAGCCTGCGGTTGCCCTGGCAACAGATATGTTGTCTTCCACAGATGTGTCAATTTTGCGCTTTGGGACGCTCTTTAGTGTGTTGTACCGTTGGCGGGAGTCCCAAAAGAGTTTAGAAACCTTAAAATAAATATACTTTGACTGAAATCTTTTTATTTTTGCAGTTAATTAAACTATGACACCAACTGTCCGATTTTCCATTGTCAATGCCACAGATCTTGACATTAAATAAATTTTTCTTTTTAGCGATGACCTAAATACAGTATAGACCTTGACTTATAAACACTTGGGCTCAACACAACTATTTGACTCTTATTAACCCTATTGCATTGTTTTATACTATTTCTGCATAATAGTGACATTCGGTCTTCACATTTGACAACCTATACAAGTCCTTTATGGGTGGTTTTTCAAACCCCAAGTTGCACTGTGCTCAGCTTCACAAAGGAATTCTTTAAGCTGAATGTTCTGAGTATTTTAGTGCTGTTTCCCTATCAACAAACTTTATTGTATATATATATATATATATATATATATATATATATATATATATATATATATATATATATATATATATATGTATATATATATATATATACTAATAAAAGGCAAAGCCCTCACTCACTCACTCACTCATTCACTCACTCACTCACTCACTCACTCACTCACTGACTCATCACTAATTCTCCAACTTCCCGTGTAGGTAGAAGGCTGAAATTTGGCAAGCTCATTCCTTACAGCTTACTTACAAAAGTTGGGCAGGTTTCATTTCGAAATTCTACGCCTAATGGTTATAACTGGAAGGTATTTTTCTCCATTAACTGTAATGGAGTTGAGCTGGAAAGACGTGGGGGAGTTTTGTGTGACATCATCACGCCTCCCACGTAATCACGTGAACTGACTGTCAACGCAGTGCGTAGGAAACCAGGAAGACCTCCAAAAGCGCTTAAGAAAACATGCATTATATAATTGAGAAGGCAGCGAAACAATAAGAAGCGAGCGAGTGACATTTACTACCATATTCATGAGTGTTGCTACCTCGGAAAGAAAGCAAGGTGTAAACCTAAACTTTAAATTAAGTTCATAGACAGGCTACCGCTGGCGTTTCACATGCCCACAGGTAATGGGGATACAAGTTTAATGAGAGGGCGCAGGATATAAACGAGAGTTTTGATCACTTTGTAACTAAGTTAAAATTGTAGGTGAAGGGGTGTGCTTATGCAAATTCCGAGAGACTGTGTTTGTGGGGGATTGACAGTTAAGGCGGGTGGGGGAGTCACGTCATCATCATCCCTCCCATTCATCTCATTTCGCTCTGAGCTGAGCTCCGCGGCTAACGCCGTCTTCCGAAGCAACTTCGTCAGACTGCCACCAAATACTCACAGAAAAATCCACAAGTTAATACACACGCTGTCACAGTTTCTCCACACTGAATCCTGCAGGCACTACTTACAAAAGGTCACATTGACAATCGTGTTACGTTATTTTTAAAATCTTTCCTTTTCTTAGCACAAGTACAGCTGAGAAGCTTCGATGCATGTGCTCCATAACGCGTTAAAAAATAATGCATTTAATCACACTTTGCATTACAAGCAAAGGGGAGCTTTTGTCAATGCATGATTTCCTGGTACACTGATTACATTGATAAGCGCATCCTGATTCATTTTACCCTCGCACCACCTTAGTTTGAGAAGAAGTATGAAAAAATATGAGGTTAACACAGAAAAACAGATCACCAATTCAAGCTTTATGAATAATCGATTAGCCATCAATAATTGTTTTGGTAAAGCCATCCTCCTTCCATTTTATAATTTTTCCGCCACTAGCCATGATTAAATGAACGGTAAAAAGTAAGAGCAAAGCGAGGGTGACTTATTTAGGCAGGCATATATATGACAGCAACACTCATGACAATGTCAATCATGTTACGTTATTATTAAAATGTTTCCTTTTCTTTTTCATTACTTCTTTAACACACTACTTCTCCGCTGCGAGGCGCGGGTATTTTGCTATATATATATATGAATGACCTCCAAAGAGCGCTGAGACTTTTGATATCATGAACGTGTCTGCAAAACTGGGGTCTCCTGCCCAGCAAAAGTCGAGCAGCCAGCACGCGTGCATAGCTGTGCCGGCCTTTGGGACGCTGACTGCGCTTCTGCCTTAAGTCAAAGTGAGCAGTTTTAATTTTTTTCATCCTCCCCCTGCGCTATAGCCCAGACAAGTGCAAACACGGGACCCCTTTTCTACACCACGGCAAAATAATATTAAGGCGATTCACACTTTCTTTTGCACGTATACGATTATGAGGTCCTCAGCTCGGATTATGAAGACACGCAAACGAGTGGAGGACTGACAGTGCCATCACAGCCGATTAATGGCGGGACGTCTCACCAGTCTACACAAGACCCACCGCGACTGTCCCCAAAAGGCGATCATAACGTCAGCGAACACATCTCTCTATACTATATAAAAGAAAAGGCAACTTTCCTTTCTTTACACCTTTTTCCTTTTATCCCAAACCAAAGCCTTTCTCTCTTAACACTGCAGAGGACACAAAACTAATTTTCTTTAAATGCCTGTAAGGCACATTACCAGAGGCACAAATTTGAACATTCACATAGAAAATGTAATTTCAATGTACCTGTACTTCTTAAACGTTAATGTTTTACTGTTTAATAACTTATAGACTATAATTTATTATTTTTCCCTTGCACTCAGTGACCAAACCTATACACACACATATAGACACATACAAACATACACACAAGTATATGTATGTGTATATATACACACACACACACATACATACATACATACATACATACACACATATATATAATTTGTGTGTGTGTATGTATGTATGTGTGTCTATATATGATGTAGATAGTTATGTATGTGTATATATATATATATATACACTATATATATATATATATATGTAGATATGTATATAGATATGTAGATATGAAGATATGTATGTGTATATATATGTATATATATATATGTATGTATGTATGTATGTGTGTGTGTGTGTGGGTGTGTATATATGACAGCAGCAATCCAAGCTGTGAGAAAACAGTAAAAAGGAGGCGTGTCAGACGTCGTGGTACATTTTCTGATGCAGCTACCGAAAACAACTTCGTGGCGCTGCGCCAAATACATAAAACAATTACTTTGACAATCATGTTACATTATTTTTAAAATGTTTCCTTTTCTTTTCATAACTTTTTAACACATGACATCGCCGAAGCGCTTGGATATTTTGCTATATATATATATCACAGCGACACTCATAACAGTGACAAAACAATTACATTGACAATCATGTTACGTTATTTTCAAAATGTTTCCTTTTCTTTCTCTTTCCTTCTTTAACATACTACTTCTCCGCTGCCAAACGCGGGTATATATATATATAGATAGATAGAGATATATATATATATAGATAGATATGAGAACAACATATATATATATATATATATAGATAGATAGATAGATATATATATATATATATAGATAGATAGATATATATATATATATATAGATAGATATATATATATATATATAGATAGATAGATAGATATGAGAACACAGCGACACTCATATCAATGACAAAACAATTACATTAACAACCATGTTACGTTATTTTTTAAATTTTTCCTTTTCTTTTTCGTACCTTCTTTAACACACTACTTCGCTGCGAAGCGCGGGTATTCTGTATATACATACACACACATACACACGCACACATCTGTGTACCTAAATCTTTTTCTTTTTAATACTTAACAGTGTTGTAGTCTTTCAATCCCCGCAAGGGAACCAGGATGCTAAACATATGCTCTTCGGGGGTGGCAGGTGTTAAGATGTTCTATTTCCCCATTGGTCTGAAGTATGGTTCTTCGGAATTGACTTGTATCAGAAGCCTTTAAGTACAATGATGTCCTACTGGCTCTAGGGGTTGGACAGAGAATCTATAAATCTGTTTGTTCAACCACATTCTCTCTCTCTTACTAACATCTGATGATGAAGACAACATAATGAAGAGCACAGCTTGGCAGCCATATTGAACACGCTTGCGGCCTGTTGTGAGGAAAGCTGAGCACCAATGATGCCTTAACTAGAGACATTTTAAATAACTAAAAAGTCTGTGGGCCATCTGAAACTACACATCATCGTTTATCAGATTGTATGGTTGCCAATATTCAAATGTACTTTGCATATTGTTATTATTTATGAATATTATCAGTAATACATTATTTAAATTGTAACTTAATTCCTGCTTGTCTTTTTACTACACCTAATTGCCTGAGGTTATAGATATAGAAGGGAAAGTGGGGATAAGTTATATACTATAATACCTTACAAACGTAAGTCTGTGAGATTAGGCATTCTGACAAAGGCTACTTAATAATACAATAGGGGAAAGTAGAACAATATATTACTCTACCAAGATAAAACAGCTGCTTTTATATTTTTTCTAAAAATTGCTAAACCACCAATAAAATACCAGCATACACACTTAACATTAATAAATGCAAAAGAGAATTCTAATGAAACATAAATGTAGTTACACATAATACCCCAATGTGCATTGTGATGGATAATATGCTTGAGACTATCTGCCTGTTAATCAAGGATATGCTGACTTCATTTGTACCAGCAGATTTAAATTAGAGATCATAATACATTTTAAACATTTTATTTTGTTCTCTATACACGTTGTAGAAGAATTTGTTTCATCTTCTTTTTCTATTTCAGGGCATTACTAAAAACATTAACAAATAGTTCTTTTAAGAAATTAAACTCAACTAAAATATAATTTATTTGGAATTTGAGACATCCTTGCCTTCAAAGAGCAACTCCACATAGACCTAAAGCAGAAGTTGGTATGGCACTACCTAACTTTCAATTTTATTACTGGACGGAATATTTGGGATTAAATTGCTTAGAGATCTTTATTAGACAACATCTTTGCATCCTGTGAACAATTACATTCCAAATTTAATTTTCCAGCAACACATTTCTTTCACTATCTTCAAATTAGAAACTTTGTTAAACAGAACCTGCCTGATTTTCCACATCTCCCACCTTCCTCTATGCTGGAAAAAAATAGCATTTCTGCAATTTATAAAATTATTTTACAGTCCCTCCCTTTTAAAGACCAAAGAGGACAGTGGGGAAAGGACCTCTCACTCAACAAATCAGAAAAGGAATGGAAGGTAGCAATGCAGAGAATTCATTTGAGCTTCCTATGCGCAAAGTATACAATTATTCAGCTCAAAATTATAGTGAGCGCATCTGTCTTGCTTAAAACTGTCCAAAATGTTTCCACGGCAAGATCCCTGTGAAAGCTGCAATCAAGCTGTAGTTTCCCTGGATCACATTTTTTGGGCCTGCACCAAATTAACATCATTCTGTACAAAAATATTTAAATGCCTTTCTGACAGCCTTGGTGTCACAATCTCTCCTAACCCATTAACAGCTGTGTTTGGTATTCTTCCAGATGGGCTTAAAGTGGAGAAGGACAAACTGTGATTGCCTTCACTACACTATTGGCACGCAGACTTATTTTGCTCAACTGGAAGAATCCTACCTCTCCTCTTTTAAGTCAGTGGGAAACAGATGTTTTATAATATTTGAAATTGGAAAAAATCTAATTCTAGGGGCGGAGGTTGATTTGTTTTCAATCCTATTTTTACAAAAATTGATCTATTTGTATGAAATGATTACAATAAAATAAAAAAATATATATATTACTGGATGGCAAATATAAAACATATAGATGATCTAGACATTGACTCAAATTAATGAATATACAAAAGCCTGGTCTGCAATAGAAATATAATCTTGCAGTACTTCTTTTTATGCCCTGCTTTGTGTCCCAGTATATATACATTATTATCAATAGTTCACTGATCAGATTGTTCATCAATCACTCAGAATATGGAACAAATGCAAGATGCACTTCAAGGCAGAGAAGCTTTTAGCTGTTGCACCTCTACATGATAATCACCTTTTCCTACCCTCTCAAACCTACACAGTATTTAATGTTAGGAAAACATTTGGCATTAAAACACTTAGACAACTGTAAATAGAAAATATTTTTACAACTTATGAACAATTATGTTTCAAATTTAATTTCCCAGTACTGCAATTTTTACACTTTCAACACTTTCAATCCCTGCCTGGGGATTTGTTCCTGCCTTGCGCCCTGTGTTGGCCGGGATTGGCTCCAGCAGACCCCCGTGACCCTGTATTAGGATATAGCAGGTTGGGAAATGACTGACTGACTGACACTTTCAAATCAGAAACTTTTCTAAAACTTTTGCTACGGTATGGTGGGGAAAGGGCCTTTTACTTAATATCTCAGAAAGTGGAAGACAACAATACATAGAATACACTCTAGCTTCATATAGGAAAATCATTCCATTTAAAATCTTTCATCAGTCACATTTATCTCGTTTACAATTTTCCAAAATATATCCAGGGCAAGATCCAAACTGTAAAAGTTGCAATGTAGCTCCAGCCTTATTGACCCATATGTTTTGGAAATGCACCAAATTAACAGAATTTTGGACAAAAATCTTTGAATGCCTTTCAGACAACATTAGTGTCACAATCACTCCAAACCCATTAATATCTGTGTTTGGTATACTCCAAGATGGGCGTAAAGTGGAGCAATCGATATTGATTATAATTGTCTATACCCAACTACTAGCATGTAGACTTGGCTAAAAACACCTATAAAATTTTAGAATTTTAGAATGGCAGGTCTCGTCCGATCACGAGAGATGGGCGTCTGAAGTGGAGCTCCGCTAGCAGTGGTGCTATTTTTCATATTATTTGCTTATTATTCTGAGATATCCTGTATTTATTCAACCCGAGAGGGACCGCTACAGTATATGTAAACACATATAAACATGGCCAACAAGAAGGGGGGTCCGAAAGAATCGAAGACTAAAGCTACATCCAAGCTGCGATCAGCAAGCCCTAGTTCGAGATACGGCCTCTCAGAGACAGACCTGGATCAGATGGGCGAAAGTACAGACTCCTCGGGACCACGGTCCGCTACATCGCCGCTTGCTGAGAGCGAAAAGGGGAGCGAAGGTGCGATCGTGAGTGCAGATGTGGATAGCTCGCCGATTGGAGAGGATTACCTGAAACTGGAAAAGGCCGGGAGGTCCGCGGCTTCAGTTACGCAATCACGCGGGACTGGAGCAGCGGGGACACCGGCTTCAGCAGAGTCTGCTGCTTCATCTACGGTACAAGAAGGCACATTTCAGCTATCTGAACTGAAAGTGTTGCTCGCTGACCTCAGGCAAGATATAAAGAAAAGCGAGAAGGCTAATGAGAAAGCAACGGCAAAGGCACATGAGAGACTGAAACAGGAGATGAAACAGGCCAATGAATGTCTGCGACAGGAACTCCAACAGGCAAATGAAAGGCTCGTCAAGAGGTACAGCTTGAACTTCGACAGGTGCTGGGTAAAATTGAAGAGCGCATTGAGAAAAACTCGCTAAACTGAGCACGCTTGCTGATCGATTGGAGCATCTTAGTGAGACATTCACGAATCGGATCGAAATAGCGAACATCTAGCTGCCAGTGCCGAGGAAAGAGCAGTAAATGTCAGTTCGGAATGTAAAAAACTCGGAGAAAAACTTGGAGACAGACTGGCTGCTTTAGAAGATGGGAATAGAAGGTATAATGTCAGAATTGAAGGCTTGCGGAGAATCGAAAGTTTAAACCGGTGAAATTCGCAACTGAACTTTTTCTAAAATAATCGGGGCGACTTTAAAGCAGAATCTGAGATAGCAGCGGCTTACAGCGTCTGCGATCAAACACCGTCAGACCCCGACCAAGATCTTTTATAGTCCGTTTTGAGCGATTATCATTTAAGTTAGAGGTGATGGAACTCCTCAGGAAAAAAAAGGAAGATATTAAATATGAAGATTGCCAAATTCGCGTCTTCCCTGACTTCTCTCCAGCAACAGCTATCAAACGCGCCGCCTTCTATAATATTAAACAGCGGCTACGGCAAGCCAATGTCAAATCGGCCTCCTGTATCCGGCAAAACTGAAAGTGGAATGGCAGGGGCATTTCTATGTTTTCGCTAGCAAGGAGGAGGCAGAAAATGAGTTAAGAAAGCTGATCCGGGACTATTCTGATACATAATTGTGAGTCATGGCGGTAAATGATAAAGCTAGGATTAATAATCTACTGTCTGATCTATTTGTTTCTAAAATACGGGTTTTTTTATCAGCATATATTCTCATATTCTTATATTATTATTACTTACTTATTACTTATCATTACTTAGTATTACTAGGGCTAAATGTTTGTGTTTTATTGTGCTTAATTACGTTTTCCTCTTTTTTTTTTTTTTTTTTTTTCTAATTATTTCATGTGTACCCTAAATGAGACTGTTCAATATCATACCCTTGGTTTGCTGTTATTGCTATTACTGCATTAAGACTTGTTATGCTTGTTTTGGACACATCTTTAACACCATCACCTGGGTTTATTATCTGGGGATATCATCTTAATGCACTAAAATTGATGAAGATTATATGTATGTATGTATGTATATATATATATATGTATATGTGTATATGTATATATATATATGTATATTAAGTGCAAAATTCTTTTCTTTTTTTTTTTTTTTTCTTTTTCCTCTTTTAAAGACTATATTGGTAACAGATATCTCTATCTTTTAACCTTAAAGCGCCACTGCATGGGGGCTTGATGTGCTTTGGGCGTGCTCTGTCTCTGGGTATGTCAGAGGACTGGGACTGCATGAAGTGGGTTTTAGCCTCACCTGGGGAGGCAAAAAGGGAGGGTGGGGGGTTAAGGGGGGAAGAGAAAGAGAGCAGGCTTGATCTATATCTAATCTATCATCTCAATCTTTATAATTAATTAAGACCTAAACTATTTCACTTCCAGTTAAGACTATAATATGACACCAAAAACTCAGAATCAGTGTCTCCATGATGGGACAGTTAACTTCGTAAGCTGGAATGTTAAAGGCCTGAATCACGAATTAAAGAGAAAGAAAGTACTTTCTCACCTAACAGGTCTAAATGCTAAAATAGTATTTTTACAGGAAACCCACTTACTAAGTAAGGATCAGTTCCGGCTGCAAAAGACTGGACTGGCCAAATGTTCCATTCTAGTTTTACAAAGAAAACTAGAGGGGTGGGAATTCTCATACATAGAACAGTACCATTTGTAGCATCAGATGTAGTATTGGATCCTGAAGGGAGATATGTGATGGTCATGGGAGACTTATCTAACTGTAAAATGATTTTGATAAATGTTTATGCACCTAATGTTGATGATAAGGAATTTATACAAAATTTATTTGCATCCATTCCCAATCTGAACACTCATAAACTTATAATGGCTGGGGACTTTAATTGTGTTCTAAATCCACTTTTAGATAAGACTTCCTCCACAGGGGAACGCAACTAACACCGCAAAGATAATTACAAAGTTTATAACTGATCACAACTTATCAGATCCCTGGAGGTTTTAAACCCAAATTCAAGAACATATTCTTTCTACTCACCAGTACATCATTGCTACTCAAGGATTGATTACTTCTTTATAGATAATAACTTCTTGCCTAAGATTAAATCTTGTAAATACGATGCTATTGTTATTTCAGACCATGCTCCGATGATCTTGGAGCTGAAATTACTAAGCCCCATACACTCACCCCGCAGATGGCGTCTCAATCCGCTTCTATTAGCTGACGAGAATTGTACTGAATTTATATCCAAACAAATTGAATTCTTTCTAGAGACAAATACATCCCCTGAGATCTCTGCAGGAATACTCTGGGAAACTCTTAAGGCCTTCTTAAGAGGACAGATTATCTCATATCTTTCCCACAGAAATAAATCCGAGCGAAGAAAGTAGCAGAGATAAAAAGCGAAATTACTAAAATAGATGAAGAACATGCCAGACTACCAAGCGAGACTCTACATAAGAGGAGGCAGGCTCTACATTCAGAATTAAACCTCTTGACAACTAAAGAAACCGAACAACTAATTTACAAATCCAGACATCATTATTATGAACATGGAGAGAAAGCTAATAAGCTTTTAGCGCAACAAATTCACAAGCAAGAAGTGCAATGCAATCTCGGTAATTACTAACACGAATGGAGATAAAATCATCGAACACAAAAATATAATGTACACTTTTAGAGACTACTATAAATCCCTATATACTACTGAGTTTAAAGAAGACAATATACAATCTAATGCATTTCTGGATAAATTACAGATACCACAAATTGACGCTATTAGTGTGGAGGAGCTCGATAAACCTCTGTCATTATCAGAATTACTGGATGCTATAAAGTCACTCCAAGGTGGAAAAGCAGCAGGCCCTGATGGCTACCCTGCAGAGTTTTACAAGAAATTCTCCGCTCAGCTAGCTCCCTCCTATTAGCAACATTTACAGAAGCCAGAGATAACCAATCTCTTCCACAAACCTTTCGCCAAGCACTAATCACTGTCTTTCCAAAACAAAATAAGGACTTATTACAATGTGCATCATACAGACCAATTTCACTTCTGAATAACGACGTTAAAATACTCTCTAAAATCATAGCTAGAAGGATGGAGAAAGTGCTCCCTCAATAATATCACAAGACCAAACTGGATTTATTAGGGGCCGACACTTATCTTCAAATCTTCGACGCCTGTTTAATGTAATATACTCACCAACTAAATCAAACACCCCAGAAATATTATTATCATTGGATGCAGAAAAAGCATTCGACATGATTGAATGGAAATACCTTTTACTATTTTGGAGAAGTTTGGGTTTGGCCCGAACATTTGTGCATGGATTAAATTACTGTATACTAACCCAGAAGCTTCAGTTTGCATCAATAACATTTGCTCAGACTACTTTAAACTAGAGCGTGGCACAAGACAAGGATGCCCTTTGTCACCACTGCTGTTTGCAATTGCCATTGAACCACTGGCAATACATTGTCGAAATACTGATCAGATAAAGGGGATTAGCAGAGAAGGACTGGAACAGAAAATCTCATTATATGCAGATGACATGGTACTGTATATATCGGACCCAGAAAATTCTGTGCCTGCAGTCTTAGCAGCACTCACAGAATTTCAAAAGCTCTCTGGTCTCAGAATTAATCTGAATAAAAGTGTACTCTTTCCGGTGAATTCGCAAGCATATAATATTAGATTAGACACCCTTCCTTTTATCATTGCAGAACAGTTTAAATACCTCGGGGTAAACATCACAAGTAAACATAAAGCTCTTTATCAAAAAATTTCGTCGTCTGTATGGAAAAAATTAAACAAGACTTGCATAGATGGTCAACCCTTCATCTCACACTAGCTGGAAGAATTAACACTGTTAAGATGAATATTCTTCCTAAGCTCCTTTTTATTTCAAAACATACCAATATACATTAATAAATCGTTCTTTAAGCAATTAGATTCAACAATAACCTCATTTATTTGGAATTCTAAACATCCACGCATCAAAAGAGCGACCCTACAAAGACAAAAGGCAGAAGGCGCATGGCTCTACCTAACTTCCAGTTTTATTACTGGGCGCAAATATACAGTCGATAAGAACCTGGACACAAATAGAAGAACATACACAGGCATGGACCGCAATAGAAGTAAAATCCTGCAGTACTTCTTTGTATTCCTTGCTTTGTGCTCCAATAAACACACGTTATCGGCAATACACTAATAACCCAATTGTGCTCCACTCACTTAGAATCTGGAACCAATGTAGAAAGCATTTTAAGACGGAGAAGCTTCTTTCTGTGGCACCCTGCAAAAGAACCACCTCTTTCAACCCTCACAAACATATGCAGTTTTAATATCTGGAAAAATTTGGAATTAACTTGCTTAGAGATCTTTATATAGACAACGTCTTTGCATCCTATGAACAATTACATTCCAAATTTAACATTCCAGCTACAAATTTCTTTCACTATCTTCAAATCAGGAACTTTGTTAAACAGAACCTTCCAGATTTTCCTCATCTTGCACCCTCATCCACGCTGGAAAAATTATTGCTCAATTTCAAGGAGTTAGACTCCATCTCTACAATATATAAAATCCTTTTACAATCCCTTCCTTTCAAAGATCCAAGAGGACACTGGGAAAATGACCTCTCAATTAATATATCAGAAAAGGAGTGGAAAGTAGCAATGCAGAGAATTCACTCAAGCTCCATATGCAAAGCATACAATTATACAACTCAAAATTATATATCGAGCACATCTGTCTCGACTAAAACTCTCCAAAATGTTTCCAGGGCATGATCCAACCTGCGAGCGTTGCAACCAAGCCCCAGCCTCACTAGGTCACATGTTCTGGGCCTGCTCCAAATTAACATTATTCTGGACAAAAATTTTTAATTACCTCTCAGACAGTCTTGGACTCACAATCCCTCCTAACCCATTAACAGCTGTGTTTGGGGTTCTTCCAGAGGGTCTTAAAGTGGAGAAAGACAAACAAACTGTGATTGCATTCACTACACTGTTGGCACGCAGACTTATTCTGATAAACTGGAAGAACCCAAACTCTCCTCTTTAAGTCAGTGGGAAACTGATGTGTTATATTATTTAAAATTGGAAAAAATCAAATACTCAGTTAGAGGATCTGTGCAGACTTTTTCAAAACATGGCAGGATCTAATCAGTAATATTTTGAAATGATTTTATAAAGCACAGAGAATTTGTTGATTTAGGTATTTTTAAAAGCCTTAAATTTTACACCGTTTGGCTTGCTCTCTCTCTCAAGGGTGGGGATCGATCTGTTCTTAGCATAATTCTTTTTTTTTGTAAAACTTGATTGCTATGTATTGATTGTAATAAAATTAATAAATAAAAAAAAAAAAAAAATTTAGAATAAACATTTATATTAGGGAAAAGGACATTCTTCCTTCTTTGACGTTTTTAAATTTTTGCCTTTGCTATTGGCTCTCATCTCATTCTCTCAGGTGTGAGATGAATTTTGTTTTGTTAAATTCAACATGATTTTATGTAATGTTATTTTCTTCAAATAAAATAAAAAATAAAAATAAGAAGACTTCTTCTATGAACCACATACTGTATTTAAGCAATACTTTTAGTGATTAACTATTTTGGGATCTTTGGATGGTACTTAATGACAATGGGATGTTACTAGAATATACCATTTACTTGTGTGCTGATTGGTGAAATTAAAAAGATTTCTAGCTACTATATGTAAATGAACCTAGCTGATGAAAGGAAGCTATTGTGTTAATACCTTCACTCAACTGTACACATGGCAAGTCTGCACCACTGGAGGAAAAAAAAGGACGTGAATTTTGAATTTCATTTGTGATGATGTCTCAAGACTATTCTTTCTTTACAAGTTATTCACCCTGAATTCATGCAAGGATAAAACACCCGAGTCAATTTTATCTCTGAAGAAATTACATTATTTAAAATAATAACAAAAACCACATAAAATAAAATTAATAATTAAAACAGGAATAGGGCAGATTTTTTTACAGTTTAAGGAGAGGCCAGAAAGACGAGTCTGGTCTAATAGGAACTTGTCAATACAACTTCAATGGATATAGGAATCATTTAATATTGGGTAGCTCTTCATGCATTATGCCTACCATGGTTCCAATTCAGTCTTTGCCACATTCGAGGGCTCTTTCCAGTCCTAACCACGATCATTCTGTTCTTCATGAATACACAAAACTGTCAATTAAATTAATAAGGTTTTAAAGGCACAGCTCCAGCCATTACAAAATTTTTCATTGCCTCGTCCTCCAATATAAACTCCAGCCAAAGTGTTTTTCATGTGTATCAGTCGCAAACCTTGTTTCATGCTTGACAACTATTTTATATATATATATATATATATATATATATATATATATATATATATGTGTGTATATATATGTGTATATATATATATATATATACATATATATATATATATATATATATATATACTGTATATATATCTCCAGAGGGACACACCTTCTTTTCCAGTAGATGTGCTAATACAGTTTACTAATACTGTTTATTACATGTGGTGTACTGGTTAAGGCTGTGGACTTCAGACCCTGAGGTTGTGGGTTCATATCACACTACTGACACTGTGTGACCCTGAGCAAATCACTTGACCTGCCTGTGCTCAATTGGAAAACCAAAAGTAATGTAAAAAATAAATGCTGTAAGTCACCTTGGATAAAACCATCAGAAAAATAAGTAAATGTATTCCAGCTAGTGTCCCAGAAAAGAATACAAGCCTCAGTATTTTTCAGCATCATAGTCCTCTGGGTGACACTGATATAAGTACTGGGTGGAGGTCTGATAAAACCTTTTGAAAGTAAGAGAAAACAGAATTAAAACAAATCATACCGATTTCAACCAGTTTCATAAGTTAGCATCAATAACAGTGGCAAGATTCTCATCAATTCAGTATGCAACGGGATGTAAAATGGTAGCCAGCATTAGCCGAGAACTGTGATTTGGCTGTGTGATGCCCTGTGCCCTGGCCCTTCTGCGTACACTTGGGTTCTGTAATGTAACTAGGGCTGCAACGATTAGTGGACGTTGACTACAAAAAATCGTTGATGCGTCATGAACAGAACCTTCAACAGAGGCTAAAGTCACAAAGAACCACATTGGTATTTCTAACTGCAAATCACTACATGAACATCTGGGGCAGTATCATTTGTTATTGTTTGTAAAGACTGCACACAGTCCTACCAATGAAGAAAAATGTCTGAGGAGAAGAAGAATGTAAAGGAAAATAAACACGGTTGCAATGACGAGTTGGATAGAGGAGGGGGAAGGAGATGGAAAAAAATTGAGACAGAAACTTTCTAAAGTGTGGGAGCACTTTACCAAAAAAGAAAAAAAAGTTGAATGCAGATTATTCAAAGCAGAGCTTTCTTTTCATGGCAGTACCACCACGATGCATGAGCATCTGAAACGTAAGCATCCTGGAGCTGTCTCTTGAGAATTTATGCTGCCACTGTTAGTTAGTTAGTTAGGGTCAGATCAGGAGGGGAGGGAAAGTGTTGTGCTATAACAAGCTTGACCTGGCGGTGATCAAAACACATGTCAGCAATTCTTACCACTGCACCATGGAAGCTGTTGTATTGTCCTTGAACCTTTTGTGAAAATGTTTATTTGATCTTTGCACTTCAGGCTTTACACATTATGTAGTTTATGTCTACATTTTGTCATTTATTACTAAAGAATGAAAAACGTTTCAGTTTTAACAATGTATTTTTGATTAAGTTAAATGCACTTTTTTTGTTTAAAGACTATGTGCACTTTAGTTTGTATTGTTTAATGTATTTTTTTATTGTGATGGTCGCACTAATATAAAATGATTTGACTATTTTCAAATTCATGTTTTACTGGTTGTTATTTTAATTTGATTATTATTAATTTTAATCGTGTTAATGCAGAGACATCAGGATGACATTCACAAGTTGACAGACGCGAGCAGATGAGGTAAGACATGCACTGGAGCCCAGAACAGGATGTGCAATCACAGGTCGCAGGCATCAAAATAGTCAGGAATGAAATAATCATGACTAATCAAAATGTAAATTGAATATAAATTAGTAAACTACCAAAATAATCAGTAGTCGCAGCCCTAAATGTAACCAAATCGTTTAGTGGTGTATTTTGGAGACAAAGAACCAAAAACATTCAAAAGAAAACAAATCTTTTTTAAAGTGCCAGTAAGAAAGCAAAAACTCAAATCATCCACTTCAAAATAATTGCAGTTCTATATACAACAATAAAAAAAATAAGTGAAGAGGAATCTGTACAGTATTTACAAAAAAAAACAAAATATGATCAGACAACTTCTTTTCTTCCTCTTTCTCCCAGGACAAAAAAATCAAGAGGGCAGAAAAAACAGTCACCAAAATCAAAGTGAACAAAATGGAACAAGCACAAAAACACAAGAAAGCGGTGCCAGGCCTTTCTCCACTATACTGTGCCTTGGGTTATTATAGTTCTGTTTTTTGTCCTAGTAGCACTGGTCTTTATCAATGTCTCTCCGAAAAGTTTCCTGCAGTTGCCAATTTTTATATTGCTTTTTCATGACTGTTATTGCAAGTTAAAGGTTAGAAATGTTAGTATGTTTTCATATGGCCTAACCAGGGGCACCATATCATAGACCGATTAATTTGGACAAGGACCTACTCATTTTAAGTTTTTCAATATTTTACTTTTTACTACTTTGTCATGCTTTTTGCTAAGTATTTGTACTGTTACTATATTTTCTGTATTTCTTCTTGCCATTGCATTAGCGGTGTACATTGAAAGGACACCACAAGATGGAGGTGGTGACCTCTACTTTCTAATAAATCATACTAAAATTCACTTTCATTTGATGGCACCATGATTTAGTCAGATGTAAATATTGAGCATGCTGGTGTGTGCCACATGTTTCACATAGGCATCCACGTGAGCTCTCTCTCTGAGATTTTCCTTAATTAAAGACTAGGATAATTAAGCAAGAAAATAATGAGTATTAAAATGAAGGAAAACATACAGCACATACAAGCCTACTTCAAATAAAATAGTTTTTGCCTTTTTAAATATTTGCTGCAAATTCATTTCTAATTTTATATCCTTTATTGAATGATGTTCTAACTGACGCAGCCAGTATGAAATATTTCACTTCACTGCCTTTTGAGTTGTCTTCTCTGGCCATTTTTTTGACATTGCTGAGGCATACTTGAATGTAGGAATTATGATACTTAAGACATTGATTTAGCAATAAGTGTGACATGCAGTACAAAGTAAGTATTTTCAGTGGGAGCAGAAAGTGTTTACAAGTCCATTTTGAGGTTAATAAGAAAGAGAATCCAACAAATGTTTCTAATCAAAACTGACGGTAGGTTTCCATGGTAAGAATTCATGATTGAAATAGTAGCTAAATATGACTCTCAACATTTGGGAAAATAATCTTCTTTTACGAGAGCCAAAATGTAATTCCAAAGTGAATTGGCTTCAGAAATAGAATCTATAAAGTACTATCGTTTTAAAGCTGTGATTCCAGGTCTATAAATGGCAATATCTTGTGCTGTTTTACAGACTATATTTTTTGCAGCTTGTACGTTTTATTTGTCTTTTCTGATTTCTTTTTCTTTCAGATTTATTTTCAAAATAAGTTCTGAAGAACCTTTCCTGCTGTGTATTACATAAATATGTAGTTTAAAGGTAACTAGGTCAACTTTTAAGGCTTTCTCTGAAAGTCTGAAGAAAACTGAATAGATATTGTAATACATTAGACAACTAACCAGGAAAAACCTGCTTCTCGTTTTTCTCCAATAAGAAAATGTCAAATTCATTTTTTTCCATTTTAGTAACTTCCTACCTCTTGTGATGTTTGCTACAGCAATACTATACTCCAGATATCCAGAGGCAATAGGTAAAAAAAGAATTCCTATAGCCCTGTTCTTTTTTCCTGTTTCTAGCATTTTTCAAAAAGGCCATAATGGGCCGAATATAATGGGTATATATGTTCGCAAAGATTTACTAAATAAATCCACCTGATAATATGTACCACCTGTTTGAGATACAAGATTAAATTCAATCCCTCAAAAGACCCATACCAACTGAGAAAACTGAATTGATTGCACTCACATATTGTGATTTTTGGAACCATTCTCTGGTGTGAGGTATGAGGGCTAGATTCCACTGGGTTAACAATACTCACATAAACTGCCCGACCCCTTTGAATATGTAAGTTGCAGCTATAATAGGTTTAATATCCAAAATAAATAATAAAATAATGAGAGAAATTATACTCCTTTATTGACTCTGCCCACTTAATCCAGTTCAGGGTCATGGAGAGCTGAAGCCTATCCCAGCAGTATGAGGTGTAAAGTCATTAAAGATCTCTGGGCATCCTTTGTGATGAGTGAGGTGTACGCCGATGTTCAGTCTAAATTGCCCTTATGGCCTAGTCATTCTGGCCCTCTAATCATTTCTCATTTCTTATTGACTGTCTCTCTCACCCCTTCACCACCTAATAGCTAATGTGTGGGGAGCATAATGGTGCAAAATGGCTGCTGTTGCATCATCCATGTGGATGCTGCACATTGGTGATGGTTGAAGTGGCTCCCTACTCTCTAATGTAAAGTAGTTTGAGTAGTGAGAAGAGGGATATATAAATGTAAGGAATTATTATTGTTATTATAACATCACTGGCAGTCAATAAAGGATAAATATTGGGCAATAAAACAAAAAGTCCTTAAAATTAGATTTTTATGTTTTTTCTAAAGCAGCATGTTTATCTGCAGGACAATTAATCGCTCAGAGAAATGTATCACAGTTAGAAACATAACAATAATGTTCTGTTTAAATAAATATGCTGATAATAGCAGAAAAATGTAGTAAAGGAGTGTCAGCTTCCACTCTGAAATAACCAAACTAGCACAGCCTGGAGATTGATATGTTTACAACAATGTTCGGTCGCTACAGGCATTTACCTGTAAAAGCTGTAGTAAGAAATTGGCTTTGGCTTCATTTAATTATATGTGGTGGCAAGCTGTGCTTTATCTAGGGCACTATCATACATCAACATGGCTTTTCAGATTAATCAAGAAACGTAGGCAAAAATCTGAAAAGCAAGAATAATAAAAGAAGGGCATGACAGACCATATTAGCTTCTCTCTTGACTTTCTTTTTGTCTTCTTTTTGCTTTCAGGGAAAATTGCAAGAAGAATTAATAAACCGGGTGGCCTGAAATCATCACATTAATTTCCAGCCTTCAATCATTGTTCTTCAGCTGTTTGTAATACACTTTAATTAATGTCTGCCACTCACAAACAACCAATGAATATATCCAATATATAACCATTTCCTTTTAGTTGAAAGATAACTGAGAAGAGGCATCACAAAAAAAAAAAGAAAAAAAATATTACATAAATGAATAACCGGGATGTTATTTGAAAAGGTAGATTTAGAACATGGATGAATATTAATATGGAATACAGACTTATATTTCTAAAAATGCTGGGTCCACTCCAAATCTGAGTATATGACTACAGCCTATCCCAGCAGCATCACAGGGAAGGATATTAAACAAAACAAATTTTAATTTATCCATCAAGTGTCCAAATCCCTCATTTCAAACAAGGATGATGAAGGACTGGTAGCATCAGGCATTACGCAGCCACTACCAGCACAGGACACTGGCATCGATGTGCATGGACACACATGCTGTGACAGTTTAGAGAAAATTCTGTGAGCACATAAGTAAAATGTGCACATTTTGCTTATGATCTGGACTCGGGACCTTGAAAGGGTAAGACAGGAAGTGGTAATTGCTGTACTAGTAAGAGAGATTAGCTGATAAAAAAAGAAATAAAAAATAATGAGAATGCTAATCAATCCTTTTGAATTTTACTTTGTAAAATTGTATTACAGTAAACATTATTCAAAACAGTTTATCATAAAATAATTCATATCATATATCTAATTCAACATCAACTCCTTCGGGATTAATAAAGTTTTTCTGATTCTAATTCTGAACTCCAACCCTTTATTAGAGCTAAGAAATTGGATAAATCAATATGAAGTAGCCATTAGATAACTAGAACTTTATACTCAGGAGAAAATTCTGCTTTTTACTAATGCTCTTTAAATAAATACATAAACAGATAGAACACAAACCAGACCGACTAAAAAGCAAGAAAATTAAAAAGAAAGCAAAGTTCTTACTTAGCTGTCACAGTCAAATTATGCAGACATATTGCTGCTGGCACAACGGAGCCCAGGTCCTGTTTCTGGACACACTTCTGCTGAATAATTTGTTGGCCGATTGTACTCAGTGTTGGTATGTCAGAGAGAGGATGTGTAGAATTGGTCATAATAGAGATCAGTTTTGTTTTAATTTTCTCCTTTGCTGTTATCTATAGAGGATTCAGAGTGAAAGCATGCCCTTTATATTAGCTTGTTATTTCGGGGGGCCTCTTTTGAAGTGATGTTACCAGACCAGCACACCAGTGTAGAAAACTGAACTGGCCACCACAGAGTTGTAGGATATGTGAAGGATGTCACTTAACACATTAAAGGAATGGAGTCTCCTAAAGAAGAACAGCCTGCTATGCCTGTTCATATTTTGTTCCTCTGTGTTCCAAGACTAGTCCAACCTGTCATTAATGTGGACCTCCCAAGTACTTGTAGGAGTGCACCACCTCTACATCCACTGAATAATGACAAGACATAGAGGTTCTTTGGTGTGGTCAATGTCAATAACCAGTTCCTTGGTTTTGCCGATGTTAAGGTGCAGATAATTCTCTTTGTACAGAAAAACAAACCTGACTCCTATATGCTATTTCATGCTCCTTATCAATATACCCCATAAGTGTAGGGTCATCTGAGAATTCAGCAAGTGACATTACCCGTTTTTGCTGGTGAGCTCATTCAACAACTGGAATCCGCTGTACGAACTCCTGTAATAACTGTAAACATTTCTAACAAAATGTATTAAGAGGGTGATCACTCATGGGGAGCTAAACTAAAGAAGATTCAGGAGAAATTGGAGCTAGATATAGCAAAGACGACCTTTCTTTCTATCTGTTCCTTCCAGAGTCACAAACCGGGAAAAAGAAAAGTGACCCCCAGCATGCCTCTGCCTATTAGGGCCGGCTTATACTTCACGCTCAGTACGCTGCAACGTGTTCACAGCATTCTTTTAAAGCGTCCTCTGAGCACATTCTCAGAAGTTAATGCAACTCAAGGATTCTCAATGATACTCCGAAGAGACACAGTACCGAAGAAGTCCAGTCTTCGTCTCAGGTGACTGGATAGTGTCCATGTCTCGCAGCCATATAGCAAAACAGGAAGCACCAGGACTCTAAAACGCTTGGACCTTCTCTTTTTGCACAGAAATCAGGAGGACCACACACCCCTTTCCAGCAACCTCTCCCAATGCTCTCCCAAACCATCTACTAACTTCATAGGAAGAGTCACCAGAGACATTAATGTTGCTGCTGAGGTTAGTCATGAAAAGGTCAACGTTCTCTCCGCAGACAGACACACAGCTGATGGCTGTGCCCCAGAGGTTATTAAAGGCCTGGATCTTGGGTTTCATCCAAGATACTCATGTCCAGGCACTTACACTCCTCCCTCAGTTTCTTGAGAGCCCTGACCAGAGCCTCCATTGTCTCTGTGAAAATCACAGTATCATCGGCAAAGTCAAGATCAGTGAATCTTTCATTACCAACAGATGTCCTATAGCCGCTGGACCCCACGATCCTGTCCAACACCCAGTCCATGCAAGCTTTAAAGAGAGTAGGAGCAAGAACACACCCTTGACGAAACCCAGTAACAACTGGGAAACTGTGAGTGCTCTAATTACTCTATGATAAAAAATTAATCTGGCTGTAGTGATTTGTTTCAGCCATTTTAATTCTTTGACCACTTCTTTTTCTGCTGTCTCCCAAAATTTGCTCTTTTAGCTTCTGTATATATAATGTCACCCTTACTGCACCTAATACAACTTAATCTTCTTCTGGACCTTTCCTTTACTACTTTAGGAAAGGTCAGCTTACATATTTTCTGCAGTATTCCTCTTTAAATGCTATTCAGCATTTATAGTATTTTAGAACCTTACAATCTTGCCCTTATAGGCCGTATGAGAAATGCTAAAGTTAGTTGTCTTGTATGTATCAAATAGCTTCATTTTCTTTTTCAATGGCGTTCTTTTCTCCTTATTTATTCACTGTCTTGCATTATTATATCTGATATTTTTTTAAGCCCCCTTGGCTGTCCCAGGATGTCTGTCTTTGACTCTGCCCATTCTGCTCACTCTATGTGACTCATCAGTGACATGATTATTGAGTAAAACTACTTCCAAAGTACTGTGAGGCCATAACCATCGCCACCAGGGTACACACTGCCATTGAGGTGCAGTCTTGTGTTAAATTTAGCAATTACAGTTTTTATATTAAGCTCTCCCACAACAGTGTGAAACTTATAATTATGATCACTAGATTGTAATGGTTTGACTACTTCTACCTCTGAATTCTGTCCTGATAATTACAAAATAATAAATCGCGACAGGCTTTCTTTTCTCTTGCTGTTTTAACATACTGAGTTAAAAAACTTCACTAATTACACATCTGTGAATTCATGTTCCTTTTTGTCACCATGTAGTGGGCTTTCTCTGATAATATTTTGGTAATTTGCATTTGCAGTTACTATATTGTCCCTATGTCAAGTTTCTTTTTGCTATTATTAAAACGTTGTATATTTATACCATTATATGCAGGGGGGTCTATAACACACCCTCAAAGCCAGAGCCTCTGTTTGTGCTGGTTTCTAGTGGAATCCTTAGGCAGACTCATATTTAAAGCCTCACTTACATAAATGGCCACCTTTTTTAACTTTGTCTGCCTTTTCTAGATAGAATGTGCTCAGTTATATTACTTTAATCCACACCTCAAGGATTTACCCATAATTCCGTTACTGTTGTATCATCATATTTATGTGCAGCTACATATAACTATGTTATTTTATTTTGTAAATCTTGTGTTAAGGTAATCAATGTTTACTGAATTACTCATTTTTAGGCCTGGGGAAAAGTTAATGTATTAATTTTTGTTATTAATGTGGTCTGTTTAACACATTAAAAAATATTGTGGAATCCAGGGCTGACAACGAGACAAACACCACAGGCAGTGCTTTAGTCAGGGCAGCATTTTAAAGTGAATTTATTTATTTTAACATTATGAAACAATAATACCGTAATGATCTGACCAGAGATTCTGAGGGCCATGGGGCTTGACAGCTATTGTGCTTTCAGATGGTATAGTGTGATATACTAATGAAACACCTGAGCAGGAGGAGGTGGTCCCAGAAGAAAGGGTGGAAGGTATGCTTGTTTTGTCAGCACTGGGGACAGAGAGGAGGAGAACACAGTGTGCAATAACAGTATGTGTTCAGTCTCTTCCTCTGCATTCCCTGTGCAGAGAGAGAGACAGACACACACACAGGCACGCAAGAGACAGACACACACACAGGCGCGCGAGAGACAGACACACACACAGGTGCTCACGAGACACACACACACACTCTTGCTGTGTTAGTTTTCTCTGTTGTTCAAGGTTTTCTTATTGTTATTCAATGTTTTAACATTTAGTTTACTATTACGCTGCGCATTCAATGGTATAATTAACTATATTTGTGCTTAAAAACTTAAAAAAATATATATTTACATACAGTTCATACGGTCTGTAACGGATTCATTGTATTTACCTACAATCCTATGGGGGAAATTACCTCGGTTCACGACCAAATCGGGTTACAACCAGAGTTTCCACTGTGTTATTGTCAGACAAAATTACAGGCATTTTATGGAAATACAAACCAGTATTACTGAGAGAGAAAATTAAAGGCACACAATAAAGTGATGCATCTTACAGCCACATATAAGGTCCCTTGCCATTTAATATAGACTGTTCCTACTAATGTTTATGCACTACTGTTCTAGCTCCCGTTATTGTAACGGGCTTAATGTCTAGTAAGTGTAATAATTACCCATACCCATTATTGCAATTTTATATAATATTGCTTAATTTATGAAAGGAATGTAACATAACCATCCAAGTAATGTACTGTGTCATGTTTTAAGCAAGGAGCTTTAAGATAGGAGCTACAGAAATCTTTTTTTAGAGTGGCAGGGGCATTCTTTTTGTAACCTAGAAAATCCCAAGGCACACTACAGTTCTACCAACCACAAAAGCATTAAATCTATATATGTTCTAAAATGTCTGAAGGGGCAAGACAGGGGCGGCAAAAAAAGCAGCTTAGAGAATGCCATTTGCAAACACAGCACTTTGAACTCATTTCTCAGCTGCTTTGTCCCTTTGTCCACTCGTACAGCTAGTTCAACTCTCTGACTCAGTCCATTGACCTGGGTCAGAGGCAACTAGACTCTGGAAGAGTCGCTGGCAAACACACACCAAGGCAGATGGACCCCCAGCATGTCTCCTGGCTGCTAAAGTGCTCTCTAAGTGCTGGGCCTGCAAAATGGTGATCACTGAGCTGCTTTTATTTCGGCTTCTCCAGGTAGTCCTGTCGGACAGGTCTCAACCATCTGAGGAGTGGACCCAACTGCACTGCACTGTTATTTCCACAGCACACTACTCTTGTGTAGAGTATAATTATCATGTCATTAATGTTGATAAACAATTGAGGATAGTATTTATGGAGTTTTAATGCAGGTTTTAATATATGCCCTTTTAAGAATGTGTATTCTTTCAATTAAATCAGTCTTCAACTGTGCATTCAAAATCAGCAGTCTCTTCGATCATTTTTCTTTTTCTTTGTGTTGTGTCTCTTATGCAATGCCAATTTGAAAATGAATACACTGGCCTTGTTTTCAACTTCCTGAATTTGAATGCCTTCTTAAAGGGCAATCAAATTCAGGTTGTTCCTGCTCAAGTGGTATTTACGTAGTTAAAAGTTCAGGTTTAAGATCATTGCTTAGGTTTAAACTATGCCTCTTCTTAAGACCACTGTGTTCAATCTACATTAATTTTGTGATTCAGTGTGTATTTACTTCATGATTTATGTATTAAATTTTATAATTACATGTTTTAACGTTACATTTATGAGATTAATTAATTTTTTTAATCAATTCCCTGTCTAATTTTATTCTGGCTTAAGACATGTAGGCTAGACATTTCAAACTTACCATTTATACTTTTATTAATATTAACTTTTGTTTCCTTACATGAACTTTTAAACATGGCTTATCATAAACTCCCCAAATTTAAGCCATGACTAAATGTTCTGATCTTTTCAAGCTTGTATAGACTGGCAAATGGCACAAGCAGAACTTCAGAAAAAAAACAGCCTCTCTCAAGGTCTCAAGCAGTAAAGAAAATCAACTTCTAATTGAACCAAAAAATAATTAGTGAATATACTGATTGAGAAAAACTACTACAACAAAGCACAATCATACATAAATACATATAAAAATATTAATAAATACATATACAAGGAAATATAAAGACTTAACATAACAAACCTTATTAATCACCTAAAACCCCACAACAAACATATAAAACAAAACACAAAGATGGAGCCCACAAGTTCCTTATGGGTTAATGAGTGACATGGTTTCTAATAAAGTTGTGTTGCCTACATAAAAAACATGTTTGTAACTGAGGTTGATGTAATTGAATGGAAAACTGAGTGGCAGATGGCACTGTCCCGAAGGAAAAAACACAGAAAGATCTCAGCGTGCATTGTGGTATTGCAGAAGAAAGCCATGGGAGTGCTCTCTGAAATAATGTTATCAGTTGGCCACCTTAGTGACTGCAGAAGCTTTATTCGATCAGGTGCAAAAACCTGTCATCTGACTTGGTTGAAGTTGCATATCTGAAACTACCAGTACACTGGAAAACAACAAAACCCCATGCTTTGATAGATGGCGAGTAACTCCAAATTACCTAGAACACTCATAAAATAAAATAAAATTGCTGTTCCACTACCAAAAAGTGCAAATGTTCTCTATCACTGCCATCCCATTCCACCTTATGACAATGAGAAAACGTACACCAACACTTCTATACATGTATGTAAAAGGGACACTAAACAACACCCTCTGTATATTAAAAATTTAATATTGAATTTATGTAGCTTAACTACAACCTTGTCAGTTCTGTTCTGGCACTCTGGAGATAATTCAGGTGGAATAGTGTGGAATAGTTACTATGCAATGTACTGTATGTCTAACTGTAACCCAGTTGTACCTTCCTATGCAACCCTGGGGAGTGCACACTCTCACTTTCCATCTGTTTGTCTAAAGGACACAATGGCATCCTCCTCCAAATCTCTGTTACAATGCAGACTAGGTATCTCTTCCTCAAGTTAATCAGCTATGAGCTTGAAGGTCTTGAGGTTTCTCTCGCAGATGTAAGTCTTTTGGAAGCAAACTTCTAAAAATGTCCAACATCACAGAAGACTGGCATTGCATTAGGATCAGTTTTAAATTTGTTTAGGAGAAACTGTTTTACGTTTTTAATTTAACTTTATCGACTGTTAATAATACTATCATATGCCTTTGTCCCACAGCTACTTACACACATTTACAGCCTCCTGAGTGACTGACTGCCAAAGAGTGAACATTCAAATACATCCAGGTCTTTGCCTACTTTCCTAATCTTTTCCCCCACTTAATATCTCTCCTGTTTCGCTTGCCTATCTGACTGTTTCTTCTAATGCCAGCTGTCTTTTTGCTCTCTCTTTCATTTTTAAGCACAAATGCTACTGCCTACGCTGTATTTGATTTAATGTCCTTCAGTTGATAAAATGTGTATATTTCCCTTTGCTCCATTTATAGTGCAAACTCTTTTGCTAAGTTGAGTGTGATATAACTGTTTTATCTAGTATTCTTTTTGTGTCGTATTTTTTTTTCTTTTCCCCTTGTGGTTTTATACTTTCTTTTTTAAATTAATTGGTGGGAACTCTGATCTTAACTTATACTTCTCTGGGGCTCTTCTGCCTGTACTGCCATCTCTTGCATGTGCTTAACAGTTATATGTTTTATATAGCTTCTCTGATGCAAACATTTTTTTTCTAAATTTTAGATACAATGTTTTACCTTTTTCCTCATTGTGTAACAGTGTGTCAATCAGGATTCTCCCATTTAAAGAAGGTGACGACTGAATGGGGCAATATGCAACATCATAACAGATTTTTCATTACACAAGAGTAGATGTGCAGGGGATGAACAACACCTGGACAGGATACCAGATCACAGGCTTCTGCTGCCACATGACCCTGCCCTGGGCAAGCAGATTAAGAAAATGGATGGATGAACTGAAAAAGAGAGGCCTAGTTCCAATACCTTCTGTCAGGTGATAAAAAAATATGTTTATTGCTATGATCTGAGCATGGGACATAATGTCATAACAAATATGACAGAATAACCAGAATGTCTAACAATTTTCTCACAAGGTGTTGAATTGGGTATATGTTAAAAATCTTTACTTGAGGTAAGTGTGTGCAGTGTAAGATATCTACTTGAATTAGCCTATGTTTTGCACAAATTTACAAGAGGTATATCTCATCAGTGGCATTGCTTCATTCTTTATCTGAAATTCTGTTTGAAAGTTCTCATTCCCTGTTTCAAATCATCTGGGGGTACTTTTTCTGACTAGTGTCCCATCCATGTTTAGTTACTGCCTTCTGTCTAATGCTTCTAAGATAAGCTCTGTTCTTCTGTGACTGTGAATTGGATTATGTAGGTCTGATAATGTTATTTCTGTCTGATTTTGGAGCTTATAAAACTCCTCATTCAGTATATATATATATATATATATATATATATATATATATATATATATATATATATATATATATATATATATATATATATATATATATATATATATATATATATATATAGTATTTGCAATGATGCTTGCAGCAAAGTCAAGTCACCATCAGTGAACTTGTTTCTTATTATTAGGATAAAATGTATATGTACCTTGTGCTGTTAGGAGAAATGCCACTGAGAATCAGAGAGCCTTAAGCTGCTTTTCTGTTGTACGGTAACTTAATGGATGCCTCTGGTCAGAGGTTGACAAGGCAGATGAGAGACTGATATGAAGTAATTACATTGATGTGCACAGTGTTAGCAGATGCACTTCTGCTTGTAAACAAGCCCTGGCATTGTACATTTTGAAACATTTCAAGGTGTGGCATTCTAGTGCTTTACTGAAGTGCTCAGCATCAAAGAAACTCAAGCTGACAGTCATTTCTTAATATGAATTTGGAGAAGGCAATTTTGATCTATAAAATCTGCCTAGAGAGGTAATAATTTATATATCACTCTTTGGGTGACTTTGTGGGCCTCATTTCTCAAAAAAAAACAAACAAAAAACTGAAAGCCTATTTATTTGCTATTATAAAAAGTATGAGCAGCTGAGCTAGAAGAAGATGTACAGTAAAGATATTTTATTATTGTTTTTGCAAAGTGTTTATAATAATTATTGGTTAATTGGCATTTGTCAATATGATATCAGAATTCATATTATACCATCTACTATTGTCCTGATTCAACAAGATACACAAAAGTTCATGAAGAAGATGGGAGAGTGAGACGTTGTCAAAATAACATGCCGGAATCAAAAACCAAAAAGTCTAACTGATCTTTCACCAATTCTAATTACTAAATAAAACATCAAAGTTCTTTTTACATAAACAGAACGTCCAGAGTCCAGATTTTGAGAAAAATAGAATTTCACATGATAGTCTAAATACCATCATGCTGATGATGTCCTCGGTTATGATCTCCTGGTGAATGACAGGAACATTGTCATATAACAGGAATGATATTTCTCATCATGACGAATATCATACCAAAAGAATAATATTCTTAGAATATGAAAACAATTTAAGAAAGTATAAGGCTTTTAAACATTAAACTGTAATAATGGTAAATGTGTATTCTTTCTTGTAAACAAAAAAAAAACCTATACTTTAAATGACCACAATACATGAATAAATATAAAAATGAATAAAATTTTTTTTTCTTTCAAAGGTAGGAGGCATTGGAAAAGGAATAAGGGACAAGAAGATGAAGACAAAAGGAAAGCAAAGCATGAAAGCAGGGGACAGAATTAAGCTGTTGTCAAAATCAAGTTGAAAAAAACATAACTTAAAGTTATTTAACCGGATAATCAGAAGAGTAATGGAAACAAAAGCAATGTCTTTAGTATATTTAGTGTAGCATAGTGATAAGATGTAAGGATGATGTCACACAAAAACACACAAATTGTGGTGTCCATGAAAAATAAATCTGGCATTAAAGACTGTACAAAGTAACTTAAAACAGTTCAAATAGCTGTTTGTTTAAAACTGCTACAAACCCCAACTATGTACTGGCATCAAAGCAAAAAGCAAACCTGCCTCATCATGTTATGGACTTCAATAAATAGCTACTGATAAGAAGGAGGGAGTTTAACTTACTAATTAGAACTACTTACTTAAACACACAATTTTCAGTTGTTCTTCTCTTTTCTCTCTACTCTTATCAATCAAGACCAACTGAGGCTGTACTTCAAAAAAAAAAATCTGAATTGATTGTGGTACTTCATTTTGTTTCTGCAGTATTTTTCTTATTGTGTGATAGATAGATAGATAGATAGATAGGATACTTTATTAATCCCACGGGGAAATTCATATAATCCAGCAGCATCATACTGATAAAAAAAATATATATATTAAATTAAAGGGTAATAAAAAAAATGCATGTAAAAACAGACAATAACTTTGAATAATGTTAGCATTTACTCCCCCGAGTGGAATTGAAGAGTTGCATAGTGTGGGGGAGGAACGATCTCCTCAGTCTGTCAGTGGAGCAGGACAGCGACAAAAGTCTGTCACTGAAGCTACTCCTCTGCCTGGAGATGATACTGTTCAGTGGATGCAGTGGATTCTTCATGATTGACAGGAGTTTGCTCAGTGCTTGTCGCTCTGCTACAGATGTTAAACTGTCCAGCTTTATTCCTACAATAGAGCCTCCCTTCTTAACAAGTTTGTCCTTTTTCTTTATGCTGCCTCCCCAGCACACCACCACGTAGAAGAGGGCACTCGCCACAACCGTCTGGTAGAACATTTGCAGCATCTTATTGCAGATGTTGAAGGATGCCAACCTTCTAAGAAAGAATAGTCGGCTCTGACCTTTCTTACAGAGAGTATCAGTATTGGCAGTCCAGTCCAATTTGTCATCCAGCTGCACTCCCAGGTATTTATAGGTCTGTACCCTCTGCACACAGTCACCTCTGCTGATCACGGGGTCCATGAGGCGCCTGGGCCTCCTAAAATCCACCACAAGTTCCTTGGTCTTGCTGGTGTTCAGGTGTAAGTGGTTTGAGCCACACCATTTAACAAAGTCTTTGATTAGCTTCCTGTACTCCTCCTCCTGCCCAATCCTGATGTAACCCACAATAGCAGTGTCATCAGCGAACTTTTGCACATGGCAGGACTCCAAATCGTATTGGAAGTCTGATGTATATAGGCTGAACAGGACCAGAGAAAGTATAGTCCCCTGCGGCGCTCCTGTGTTGCTGACCACAATGTCAGACCTGCAGTTCCCAAGACGCACCTACTAAGGTCTGTCTGTAAGATAGTCCATGATCTATGCCACCAGGTGTGAATCTACTCCCATCTCAGTCAGCTTGTCCCTAAGGAGCAGAGGTTGGATTGTGTTGAAGGCGCTAGAGAAGTCCAAAAACATAATTCTTACAGCACCACTGCCTCTGTCCAGGTGGGAGAGGGATCGGTGTAGCATATAGAAGATGGCATCCTCCGCTCCCACCTTCTCCTCATATGCGAACTGCAGAGGGTCGAGGGCATGGCGGACCTGAGGCCTCAGGTGGTGAAGCAGCAGCCGCTCCATGGTCTTCATCACATGTGACGTCAGAGCAACAGGCCGGAAGTCATTCAACTCACTAGGACGTGATACCTTTGAGACTGGGGTGATACAAGACGTTTTCCAAAGCCTCGGGACTCTCCCCTGTTTCAGGCTCAGGTTGAAGATGCGCACACCATGCCATGAAAATGTGTAACTGTATTATAGTGTAATTTGGTGAGTTCAAATTTACTGTTACATGCACACAGTATAATTAATTAATTTGCAACTTAATTTCACATTACCTACTTAATTATTAATTATTTAGATTGGCAACACGCTGACAGTCTCCAGAGTCATAAATCACAACCCACAGGTTAAAGCAAAAATAACAACATGTAATACTAACAGCCAAGGTTATCCACCCAACTCTCACACTCCATGATTCAGGAGTTAAACACATATGATTGATCATTTCTCAGAGTTTGCATAACCAAAGAGTTCAGAGGCATTCCAAAATGGTTAAGGAGAAATTTAGAGTTTTTTAAGACAGCTGCCAAAGAAATGCAAATGGTCTGGCAACTTAGGCCGACTGATTAGTTACATGCTGCAGTGCAATGATTGTGAATAACAAGAGGTCTGTTGCCTCTGCAAAGCTGCAGTTTACCCAATATGTTGCCATCCCTAGGTTAAGAGAGACAGCAGGTCAGAGAAAATCTTAATTCAGTCAGTGCATTTCAGGAGAAGTAGCAAAAGTCTTTAGAGATTTCTGATCATGGTGCTGGTCTATCCTTCTTTCTGCCATAAACAGCAAGCCAGTTATTAGATGACATTTAGAATTAAGCTGGGTCACTACTTATCAGGGAAGGTGTGTAACAGATTCAAACTCGATCCTGGATATGTAACTGGGGCTGCAAGGAGTCACTGCTCAAAGTTGGTTTGAATGTTGCACAGGCAAACTTTACTTGATAATTAGAAAATGAAAACCATTATTTTGAAAAAAAAAGATATTCATTGCAGTATTAGCATAAAGTTAATTGGATTTCTCTAACAGTTTCTAGTGAGCAAAAAACAAATTTATTAACCTGGTCTGAGAGGTTATTGTTTTACCTCAGAGCTTTTTGCCCACAGATTGGACACTGATACTTGTACCAGTAAAAAATATTTATGTTAAGGGTGGAAATTATTAATATAAAAGCTACTCTCAAAAAGTGTTTCAGAGCAAGGAAATAGCAAAAAAATGACATACTGTATCTTGACAGTTATGGGGTTGTACAGAGTTTAGGCTTAAATGAGGTTCGTGGGATTAGGACACCGCATACACTGCATTTACTTGCAACAGATAATCTTTTTAAGGTAAATAACAAGGTTAAGGCATGAAACTTGTTTATTAATAATACGTACATGCAGAAGTAATCTTCTGGAATTCTCCTTTAGCAAAACATTACAGCATCATGAGCCAAACGTCATCTTTGGCCACTGTGAATCAGAAAATGAGAATGAAGCCTGTGATAATCTTTTTGTGTTTTATAAATATATTTAGTCAAACTGATGCCTTATTTGTAGGCTTCTGTTACTGGATTGCATGCAGCAAACTCTTTTCTGCTTGTCTGTGCGATTGTGCCCTGAAAAGAACCACATACATTTGCCTTTTGCCTTATACCCAGTGCTGATGTAATAATAATAATGCAGGTATTTTTACGTAAGTAAGATGCAAGTTAGCAGATTGTGTTTCTAAGCTGTATGTTCAGCTCATCACCATAATTTTAGTGATTTATGAAATATTACGAGAGATTATTTCAAGCAGGAGAAGGAATAATGCAATCAACCGAATATTAGCCTCTGGAAATGTATTTTGTTGACACTACCACCCATGGCTTGCATGTGTAAAGCAAACACATGCATAGAGTGACAGAATGCAATGGACATGCGCCGACTACAAAATCCTTAACAGTAACCCAGTTATGGGTTTACATGGCCACATAATATCGGTTTATTTGTGGAGCAATCTACCTCTGTATCAGATTTCTCAGAGGCCAATAACCTGATTTCTCTAATATGAATAAGTGTTTTCATGGCATTTTAGAATTTAGGCTTCTGTGAATAATCGTGTTACTGAAGCACTAATACTGACCATTGATGTTCTTATGTAGACTGATGCTTGGGAAGTCTTCTTATTGAAGATGGTGATAATAAAAGAAAGCCCAGATGGTGTGTACTGACTTACAATAAACCCAAAACATCTATACTTTACCCTTCCCTATATATAGCATACTCAAAAAGTCTTAATATTGAAATACATCAGGATATGTAAGAGCCTATATTTGGGTGCTTACCTGAGAAAACCTTTTGGGTGTTTTGTGTTTTATTTTCAGGTAGCAGGAGCACAGGGTAACTTGTCTTTCTTCAACTGACTCACATATTTACTTAGTGAGTGTTACAGTGCTGGAGTATGGATCAAAAATATGTGTCAGTTGTAACTTTGGGAAAAGTTTATGATCACGTACTAAACTTGGAATTGACTTAGTCTGTAATACCACAGATATTTTGGAGAACATCTTTTTCTGTTGGTTTTGGTCCTTCATCCACATTGAAATGGTGTTTTCGACCACCGAAAACATACCATTATGTAAACACTATCCAAAAATTGTACATTTGAAAATGCAGGGTCCTGTGTAGCAGTGTAGATAGCTAAAACAGAGCTTTGAGCTTTTCAAATATGCTTACTGCCATGTGATCAAACAGTGACCAGTTTGTCGCCTGTGATGTCATCTTTACTGTGGTACAGGTAAAGGTACTGCACACCTTCAAACACTATTTATTTTAGGAGGACTCGCAATCTGTATTTTGCAAGGTTTTAGCAATCTTATATTCATTTGTAACCTACAAAAGAAATTATACTTAATTGTCTGTCCTCACAAAGAACTCCAATTTGTTTTCTTTTTGTTCTTTCAGCATTTTAATTTACTTTGGATTTTTTCTTAAACCAATCAGAACTCTTGATTGATAAGCTGTGCGTGCCCAATAAAATAAAAAAGAAATGTATTTGCTGGCATTTCAGTGTGGATGAAAATCTTTTAGAAAATTAACAAAAGGCCAGTGTGGACCAAAAGCTTTTAATATGAAAACAGTTCATATTTATTTGTGTTAGTATGGACTAGGTGTCAGTAGAAGTTTGTGCAGTGACCTGTGCAAAAATAGTTTTTAGAAGAGAAAAAGAGAGGGATATGGAAATGAAAAAAAAGATTCTGCAAGTGGGTGGGCATGCGAGCAGATAGAAAGGGATGATGCCATGTAGTTAAGCCGAGCAGGTTGACTGGCCCTGTAGTTATGAGGCTCCACAGGAGGTTCAGTGTATTTTTATGCTGTTTCATGTTTACTTTCAATTTTCAGGATATGCCTTAGCATTGTTGCATTTTCTACCACCAGAATCTGTTTCCTTATTTTTCATTATTCATGTCACACTTTAAATCAAGGTGAGTGAAGTGAATGTTTTGTACTTGAAATTTTATTTCATTTTTGTGTCAAGTGAATTGAGATATTTATATTGTACTTATTCATCCAAACACTCAATCACTAAATAACTTTCTTGTATGAATTTGAACTGATTTTAAAAATAGAATATTTGATTAGCTATTTTTAGGTTCAGCCTGCAGTCTTGAATATAGAAGTGAGCTATTAATGAATCTCTGAGGTTAAAACACATGTACAGTATATTTATTTTGGAAATTAGTTCAGGTCATGGCAAGTAAAACGTGATAAAAAGCATAGTTTTCTAATCCATTCAGATTTTTTTCTGTACCTTTTTTAACATTTTTATGAAACATTACTCTCAAATTATGGAAATTCAGCATGCAGATTTCTCAAAATGCAAAATCAAACCTGGTATGTGATTAAATGCCAAGCAACATACATCTGAAATATCAAATGTATTTTTTAAATGTAATTTATGAACATGTAGATGTAACTCACGTACAATTTAATGAAAAAAAATCAATCCACATTTTTGAACTAAAGTTATTTCATTGGTGAAACTGCAGCAATGAGATTCTAATTTGCAGGCCGGATTTTTGCTCAGATTGAAATGGTATTCTTAGATATGTACAGGTAGGATTATATAATTCTTTATAGATTGAAGTTTAATTAATTTCTTGGATTTACCTAGCTGAAAAATGTAAAGATATGTCAGATTCAAACCTCTCTCCCTTCACTTTTAATTTCATCATACTGTATAACCTAGTACTATGCTTTCTGAAAAGTGGTATTACTTTTGGACACAACTGCCTTTTCACAAATGCATTTATTCCAAGATAAAATTGCATTAGATACAGTAAGTGGTAGTAATTTAAAACAATTCAACAGTAAAGGTACCTTTTTTAAGTAAAGGCCAAGAGCCTTTACTGGTGTTAGATGTCAAGTCAAGCATTGAAAAACTCAAATTTCAGGTTCATGCTTTGGTTCTGACAGAGATAGAAAATTTTATGGCTTCACAACAAATTCCAGCTAGTCAGCTCACTGCCCACTCATGCATGTCACTCTTAATTGAAAATCATGAGCAGAAGACGGGACAGCAAAACATAGCCGAGATGGTCACTGAACAGGACACTTCTACAGCTCCCATAAACATTTAGGAGTCTTTGTCGCACTCATGCTGGCCAGTAAGGCTTATTTACTGATCTTATGATTCTTTCTTTCCTCAGCCTGCACTCCCACTCCATTTCTCTCCTCCAAATGGCTTTTCCTCTTCATCCAAACACAACATGAAATATAGTTAAATATGAATTAGCTATAAAACTCCAGTTTCAAGTTTTTATTTCTAGTTTTTTTCATATGCATTTTTTGCAGTGTACACCTGTGGAAATAACACAGTGTAATCATTCTTCAGGATGAGCAAAGTTGCAGCCTGATATTATGGGAGATTTATTTTGTGTAAAACAGTTCATATGCAAAAAATAATGAACAATATAAGATACAAGTCTAAAAATATCAATAAGTCACATTTTCAATTATTTACTTTCTAAACAATAATTTTTAAATATTTTCCTGCTCCTGAATGATTCACTTCTTTTTTCCAATGTAGACTTTTTTCTTTGGGGTCTACTGATTTCCTGATGAAAGGCTCCTAATTCTTTTTCTCACAATTGATAGATTGCACAATTGCTTTATAATTTAGTTCTTCTAGATCTCTGTGCCCCAAATCAGTTAGTTATCCACATGCACAGTCAGTGTGTGTGGTGGTTGGCTCCCCCGTGTGTCCTGTGGGGTCTTTGCCACATGGTGCCCTCCGTGGGCTCCCCTTGCAACTCTCTGCCCTCTAGTGTCTAGTGGCAACTGAGATTGGGAAACACTTTAGTTTAGGTGCAGCAGAAATACAACTCTTACTCACTTACTCTTGTATAACATGACCTTAACAAAGGCTTCTTTTGGTTTTCATAACAATTCTAAAACATCAGTAGATAGGTTATTCAGTGCTGCATATCGACCTGATGCTAAAATGACTTAATATGAAGGATTCACAGATCTTATACTAAATAGGTAACATCAAGTGAAATGTGTCTCAGTTAGGCCACCTCAAACCTCTTCAATGTGAAAGTTTGTTAGTAGATTTCATTGCAGAGATGAAGTAACACTTCACTGATGCTTTGTAAGTGTTTTGAAGACCCAAAGAAGTGTTTGTTAAGGTCTTATTGCATAATAGCAAATGAGTAACACATGTCATTTTTTAGTACCAATATGTGTTACTTAAAATTTCAAGGAATGGCATGAAAATAATTTTGAAAGTAATGGTTTGGATGGGTAGATAATTATATATGCATAGTGCTTCAGAGTATAAAGTGTTTGTGTGCATGTGTGTACTTTTTAAAAAAAAACAAAATACTGAAATACTTGTTTTGATAGATTGTTTAGCAAGAGACTAAATATTTCCAAACATGAGGAATCTTGTGAAAAAACAGCATAACTTTGCAGTGTTATGGGACATGACATCTAAACTTAGCAAATAAAAGCTGACTGACTGGGGCACAAAACAATTTTGATTCCATGGTTGTGCATCATAAAACTTCTTTGTTATGTATTGTTAAAAAAAAAAATTTGGGGGGAGAAACCAATGCCAAACTGTTTTTCTGTTTCCTTTAGTTGATATTGGCATAAGCAAAAGTTTAAAATCATATGCTTTCTTTTAAAAATGTAGTGTACTTGCTACTCTTTAGTCACTTGCAGCTCCTTTATTACAATAAAAAAATAATAGCCATTTATTTCTGGGTACGTACTTAAGATACAATAATGCCAAAAAAACCTTAGTGCATAGGAGTTAAAAGCTTTAAATCACTATTCACACAATTATGAAAACAATAATGAAAGAAATTGGACCAAAACATGTTTATTTCATGTAGAGTCTTTCTTAAGCACCACATGTTTGGCTATTCCCTAATTTTAACAGACTTATTTATAACTGGGCATTTGTGTGCTTTACCAAACACATTACACATCTGTGGCTCAGGACAAATAAGCTTTTAAATGCAGCTTCTTAAAAATAAAATAAGGAAAAAACTGGGTTCATAGTCATTACTAAAAATGGAAATAATGAGGGGATTAGAAATAAACAATGATCCCTTAGAATTAAAAATATAGGTGGAAGTAAAGAATTTAGGTGTAGTTATGGACTCTGACCTAACCTTTAGATCACATATTAACCAAATTACTGAGACTTCATTTTTTTCATTTAAAGAAAAAATTAGGCCTCTTATAACTCTGCAAGATGCTGAGAAATTAATTCATACTTTAGATTTTAGTCGGCAAGATTACTGTAATGCACTCCTAACAGGACTACCTAAGAAAGTCATCAATCGGTTGCAGTTAGTCCAGAATGCAGCAGCAAGAATCCTAACCAGAAAAAGAAAATCTGAGCAAATCTCACTAGTTTTAGAATTTTTATATTGACTTTAAAATTTGTTTGTTTACAAATGATATATAAAACTCTAAATAATCTTGTTCCTTTGTATATTTTGAAGTGTCTGTCCCCATACATTCCAAATCATAACCATAGATGTTCTAATAATTGTCTGTTTTTTATTCCAAGGGCTAAGCATAACACCAAAAGGCTGCCTCGTCACTTCTTTTATGCAACAACAATCTGGAATACTTTACTAATATAGATATGCCAGGCTAACACTACAGATCTTTTTAAAAAAAAAACTCTTAAAACCCACATTTTAATTTAGCTATTTCATGGCTACATTTTATTTATACCATTAATAAACCTGATACTCTATACACTTTCTTTTCAGGTTCTTTTGTGGTGGTGTTCTGATGATCAAAATCCTGTGTAGCCGTGTGGAAAGCCCAACCTGCTACAAGACCCATTATGTTGAATCCTCTAAGACAAAACCTTAAAAAAACAAAACAAACAAACAAAAAAAACACCACAATAAAGAACAACTTAAGAACATTTATGTTAGGCAGAATGCCCAATTGGGGCTGGGTGGTCTTTTAGCCTCTAACCCCCTACAGATTTTGTTTCTTTTTTTCTCCCCCCTAGCCAATGGACTTTATCATTAGACTGTCATTTAGAGACTAAAAAAAGCTAATTCAATATTTAAGGTCTATTTCTATTAATTATATTATGTTAGTGTGCATAATGTTTGTATACTACTTCTTCTTTCAGCTGCTCCCATTAGGGGTCACCACCGTGGATCATCTTCTTCCATATCTTTCTGAACTTTGCATCTTGTTCTGTTACACCCATCACCTGCATGTCCTCTCTCACCACATCCATAAACCTTCACTTAGCCCTTCCTCTTTTCCTCTTCCCTGGCAGCTTTATCTTTAATATCCTTCTCCCAATATACTTAGCATACAGTATCTCCTCTGCACATGTCCAGACCAACACAATCTCGCCTCTCTGACTTTGCCTCCCAATCGTCCAACTTGAGCTGACCCTCTAATGTACTGATTTCTAATTCTATCCATCGTCGTCACACCCAATGCAAATCTTAGCATCTTTAACTCTGCCACCTCCTTCTCTTAGGCCTTCCTTTTTTTCTCTTGTTTGGCAGCTCTATACTTAGCATCCTTCTCCCAATACACCCAGCATCTCTCCTCTGCACATGTCCAAACCAACGCAATCTCGCCTCTCTGACTTAGTCTCCCAACCGTCCAACTTCAGCTGACCCTCTAATGTACTCATTTCTAATCCTGTCCATTCTTGTCACACCCAATGCAAATTTTTGTATACTAGTTATGCATTATTATTTTTATCTAATTTTGTTTTCTTTTAATGTAATTACCTCTTTGACATCTTCTAAAGCACTTTGAGCTACACCCTTTGCATGAAAATGTGCTACAGAAATAAATGTTGCTGTTGTTCTTGAAATCGGACATCTACATTTATAAAACACATTTAGTAGAATATTGTTCCACAAAAGAACAGCACACTCTGTTTTCTGGCACTGGTTTAGGATATAATTTCCTTTTAATCAGAATCAGTTTAAACTTCATTTTAATTTTTATTTGTATTTAGTATTCTTCTTTAGAAGATATGCTTGAGGTGCTGATACAGATTTACAAATATAAAAAGCAACAAACAAACAAACAAACCCATGCAACATTTGCATATATATCGATTTAAACATAAGTCAGCAGACTAATGCAAAAAATTATATACTTAGTATTAAGAGCTCCCAAAAGGATGGATTACAATCTTAACAAATGAAGGAATATTAAAGCAATCAAGGTACGAGAAGACATATGGCTAGCTTACAACCAAGAATACAAAATTAAAAACTACAAATTGCAATGTGCGTGCCATTTTTTTTTTTTGGTCTAGTCAAGTTTCTCTGGATCACATGAAATGTCTTTTCTCTTGCTTCCAGAGAAAATGTCCAAGAAAAAACACATAAAGCCAACAATTTCAAATTTTATACAATTCAGAAATTTTAAGATCATTTAAAAAGAAATCTTAACTACTTAAAACATGAGCAATAGCACATTCACAGAACTTTTAAAGCACTCTCTCTATTCCTAATATTCTGCTACCTGAAATGTTCTTGTTAAAAAAAAGTCTTATGGCACAAGGGAGAAATTAATTCCTGGAGCAGTCTGTGTGGGTGTTTAAGACAAATATCCTACCTACTTACTGAAGGTCAGGGCAGCATGCTACGAGTGGCTTTCATCGTCTGAGCCCATTCCCAGTTTTTTATCATCACCCTCTGGCTCACACTTATCAGGTCATCCACATCAGCTCCAATAAATTTGGCTGCCTGCCTGGTAACCTGCTGGGGTTTTTTAAATCTTGGTTTATCAGGTCACTGAACCAGGCAATAGAACTGAAAGTAATGACAGCTTGAATCACGTTGTGACAAGAAGGCCGCACGAGGTCACTGTCCACTTTGAATAAAATGATTTTTCAGAGAATAAACAATCATTGTTTGAATTTACTTGGGAACACATTATCATATTTTAATTTAGTTTATTATCAATGTTAGTGCCTAAGTGTACAATATATTCAGTCACTATTTCTAGTTCTAGACAAACAAACTTGCCTCTAAAAGGCAAAAGGCATTTCCTTTGATTTCGTGAAAAGAAATTTTACTTAAATTACTCGGACTGTTTAGTGAGTTGATCCAATAATGGCTTTCTTTCTTTCCAGATGGACACTACCATCGTAGTGTCACCTGCAAACCTAACACTGATCAACAGAAAAAAGTCATTAATGTCAAAGTGAAAACAGATCTTTGCAAAGTGATCTAAATTAATTACAAATTTAAAACAAAAAATAATTGATCTCATAAGTATGCACCCGCTTCAAGTCAGTATTTAGTAGAATGCACCTTTAGCAGCCATCTGTGTGGACAGGTCTATATCAGCTTTGCACATCTAGACACTTCAATTTCTCCCCAGTCTTCTTTGCAAAACTGCTCAAGCTCAGTCAGGTTGCATGTAGATTGTAAGTAAACAGCCTTTTCCAAGTCCAGTTAGAGATTTTCAATTAGATTGAGATCTTGGGCCTCATGTATAATGCTGTGCATAGAAATCACACTAAAACATGTTGTACGGACAAAACTGAAAATGTGCATACACACAAAATAATCCAGAAGTGTAAAATTGCATATGCCAAGTTCCATGAACTTCCCCTTTATAAATTCCAATAAACGTGAAATTTAACACACATGCATGTCCCTACAGCTCCACCCCAACTTTTCCCAAAGTTTCTCATATTTGAAAATGCAATCAATATAAATAGTCCCTTCCTTTCAGTGTTTTGTTCTGTCTGCCTTCTTTTGGGTTACCTGTACTTATTCATTTTGTCCTGGATTGTTTCGTACGTCTGGATTGTCTGCTGTCTGCCTGTGTACATGAGCACTGTAAGGTGATTCATGGCCCTCCTGCAAAGAAAGGAGCGCTCCTGAACCCATCCACCCGTCTTCACCATTTCAGGAACTACAGGTAGGACTATCTTTACATTCCCATTCAACGTGCGGATCTCTGGACTATCTATTTTCATCATTACATTTCATCCGTTGCCGTTTTTCATGAACTTTTTCATGATTTACTGTGTGTGTTTTGTTTGTGCTTTGTTGTATTTAATGTGTAATCGCTGTAAGGGGAACAGGGGTGGTATCATTTTTTTTAGTTCATTTGTTTTCATTACATTCTTTATTTGCTGTTTGATTACCGGTTTGCTTTGTTTTTGTCTGTTTGTGAGTGCATACTGGTCGGGTCAAGGCTGGGTGCGTCCCTGGAATCTCCACCATAAAAATAAATAAATCACCATCTTCTGGACGGTTGAATCTTAGCGGCACCGGACCGCTAGAGCGTTATTCATTTCTCCTTGCTGCTGATTTACTGTGATGCATCTCTAGCTGAGTGTTCTTGTGTTTTCTGTTTACTTAAAAGCCTGAACAGCACCTATCCTTTTTGGCTAATTGCTTTGTTTCTCTCTCCTCTCCCAGGCATACTGTTGAGGATTGTGCTCCCCTATGATGTTTGTCTATTGTTTAATCGATAACTAACTGCATACTGAGCTTGTTTTACTTCTGAAAGAGACATGTTTGTTTGAAGTGTTTAAATAAAGTTCCTGTCTCTACAATCTCCTGTGTTTCTGTGACCCAAGCGTGACACCCTGCAGTACTGCAGCCGCACTAGGACTAGCCTGCCAGTGTCAGCGCTTACCTCTGTGTGCTTGCATGCAGCCAGTTCAAACGCAGTTGGCTCAGTGATTTACATCCATGGCGTCAGTTGCACTTTGTACATATTGTTCCAGTAGTTTTTTTAAATAGTTTTTACAATTCATTAGCAGTGTGTAATATGATCAGTGTTGCAGTAATTGAGATGCTCTTTGCATGAAAAAAGTGTTCCATTAAAATTTCACTTTTTTCTTTGTTAATTGTGACATTTACTTAAAGTGCAACAAAAAATTATTTGGCGTCCTGGGATGCATTAACCCCCAAGTATGTGACAGTTTAAGGGTTAAAGCCCCAAGATACCGCCTAAACGAGCTGTCTAAGGCTTCTGGCAATGAAAACACACTTGCATGAATTACAGTACATATAGCAGTAACATCTGTATTTTACATTCTAGCACTGCAGAAGACATAGCAGTACAGTATACAGGTTTACCTTTACATTTTACATTTTTAGGTAATGTATTAAGCTGTGTTTGAAATTAAATTAAAGTGTTTTGGGGGCATATTTGGGTTTAAACTATGAAAATAGGCATTTTTTTTAACCACATCCAAAATTTGCGGTTTTTCACAATTTGCGGGTGCTCTAGGAATGTAAACCCCACAAATTCTGGGGTTGTACTGTATTACAAAAGCTGACCCCTGTGCCAAGGATGTGACTCCAGGTGCTGCTGTGCCTAGCACATCTAATGCTGGCTGCACACACACCTATGCCTCAGAAACCTCTGGATGACCATTTGGCTGTGTGCTGACAGACGCTGTTCTGGAGTCATAAAATGCAACAGTGAATGCTTAAAGGATGTGGTCAATGAACTAAGGAATATAAGGATGTATTATGTGAAACTGACCACAAACTAAATGAATTTTTTATTATAATAAATGCTGCATCTAATTACCTGTTTTTACATTCTACTAATTACAGTACATTCAAATAAAGTTCTAACTTTATGCGATTTGGCTAATTATTTTATTGGTCAGGGTCATGTTGAACATATTGCATCTGTTCAGGTACAGGTAAGCCACAATCTTTTGCCACATTATGCAGCACGCTACATGCTTGCACAAGGTGACTCACTTTTTGTGCACTATAGAGCAGATTCATTCTCTGAAGGCACTTTTATAGTGTAGTGTCGGCGTCAATTGCCACAACTGATTGAATCTCTGCTCCTTATGTGGCTCCTTGAGGTGACTCGCTATCTTTAAAAGTATTGTGTGCCTTTCCCTCACTAGTTGGAAAAAGCACCTGCAACTGTGCAGAGTTGCCATTTTTATAGGCTGTCCCACTATAGATGATGCAATGCCAGCTCATTCTTTTGGTGATTTATCCCTGGTTGAGATAACTTGTCCAGCACCACTGAAATAGCAATGTGCATGCAATTGATTGTTATGATAATATTTGTAAAACCAGATGCTGATGCGAATTGCAATTTGATTTTTCCAGGATCAACAAAATCGTAAGGAAATTTTATATATCTGGATGACAAGCGGATAATACCATCCCATACAGTTGGCATGGTGTGACACAGTGAGGATTATGACATACCTGAACTGTCAGAAAGTTCACTTTGAAAAGCTCCTGTGGCTGAAGCCTGAGAGTGGACAGAACTTGCAAAGAAGCAGGTAGAGGAGCACAACTCCTCAAAGTCTGTCTTAATAAAGCCGGTGGCAGTTCAGCACACAGTTCCAAGAGAATAGCTCTTGAAAATCAACTTACAAGCCTTTCATCATCATCCATCATCTCTAAATATGTGCTTTTTTCTGATTCTTCCATTTACAATGTCTTCTAACAGCACTAAAACAGCCATGGTAGTTAGAATAGTTTGGTCATTCTGTGCACTATTATATTACTAAAGAATGATTACAATCAAGTGAATTAAATTTGTAAACAATATGCAATTAATTTCGACGTAGTTGATAACTCCTATGACATAGTTGCAAATATGAAAAAGAAAGGGAAATGACACAAACAGTAGCACTGCTTTGACGCTGGCTGTTGCCAGTTTGCAAAACTGAGCAGAAAACTGTACACACAAGATGTGAGGCTGCTGTGAAAATGTGCATGGCTTTACACCAGGTTTAGTTTTTATACATCTCACAATGAGCGTGTACACCGACGTACACACTGACTCAGCTACTCCTGTACATTAATACTGTTGTTTTTAAACAAACTTTTGTTTTTTTAGTGTGTTTTGTTTTGCAAATGTGTCGATCAGCACACACAGCAAGCAGGCTGCTATCCCACCCACCCTCTGGGATAGCAGGCTGCTTTCTGCTTGTGCTGATCGACACATTTGCAAAACAAAAGACACTAATGGAGAGGTGTGAAGGAATTTAAGATGGCCCGGGATTATGACTTTTTTCGTAGGCTCCAGGGATTTTAGTTTTATTATTGTGCTTGCAGTTCTCTTCTCCAAAGGCTTAGGTTTCTTGCAGGCTATATCAGGAATTCCTCCAGAATTTTCCTGTATTTTACTACATTCATTTTACCCTCTACCCTTCGTCAAGAGTAGGGTGTATCCCGATGTCCAGGCAAAATTGCCCACTACAGCCTAGTCATTCTGACCCCCTTATCATCCAGTCTGTAATTGTATCTTTCTCACCACTTCAACACCTAACAACTAATGTGTAGTGAGCATATCGGTACAAAAACGGCTGCCACCACGGCTCGGTGGATACTACACATTAGTGGTGGCTGGAGTGGCTCCCCAATGAGTGAAGCACTTTGAGTAGTGAGAAAACTTGGTATTTAAATGTAAAAATAATTTTTATTATTATCATCCTCACAAGCCTTTCAGGGCCTGCTGCATAGAAGCATCCTCACAGCATGATGTTACTAATACCATGAATCATGACAGGGATACTGCCATTGAATCTTCTTTCAACCTACTGTAGAGTCTACCATGTATCTTTTGGCAAACTGTAGCTGAAAGGTCATGTGCCTTTTAAAAAAAACCACAGCAGCTGTGTCATTTGCCACTCTCATCTAAACTATGGCTGGCGAAGCATCCACGCAACTGTTGTATGCACATTCTTACCAAGCTTAACTACTGTACCTTGCAATTCCTTCAGATTTATCAAAGGTCTCTTGGTGGCCTACATTATTCGTCTTCTTCCTCCATGATTACTCAGTTTTTGTGGACAGCCTGTTTTAGGCACATTTATAGCAGTATTATACTCTTTCCATTTTTTAATGCTTGATTAACTGAACTGCAGCAGATATTTTGTGACTTGGAAATGTTCTTGTATCCATTTCCTAACTTGTGCTTTTCAGTCACCTTTTCAAAGAGTTGCTTGGAGTGTTATTTTGATTTTGACCAGCTGGCGGTGGCCACGGGCCCCTACAGGGTTGGGCTTCCATGCCCTCTACCCATGGCCCCCAACACAACAAGGGCGGTCGCCCCCTCGTGGTCTGGAGGAGGCACAAGCCCTCCTCTGGTCCTCCTGGGCGTCCCGGCTGGGCTCCACCCCCAGCTGCATGCCACACTATAATGAGATTTATGCAACAGCAGTGGGACATGTACATTAACTTGTGACAGTCTGGGACTGCTCCATACTCCCTAGTCGCTGCTGGGAGCCTCTTGAACTGTCAATAGCCATGAACCGAGATGAGCTTGGTAAATGAGGACACACACATCCAGCCAAGGGGAAGGTGCAAAAAGGGCTCAGGGCTTTTATTTAAAATCCAAACAAACAGTGTTGAATGATGCAGTTCAATCTTCTAAATAAATAAATAAATTATCCATAAAATCCAATGTTATATCTGGAGGTATAAAAGGCCCAAATAAATAATTCCATAAAAATAGAGGTTTAACAGTCCACATGGAAGGAAACTGCTCCTTTAAAAACTCACAAGCCCTGGTGCCTCCTTCTAAAATCCAACATCTCCCTGGCTTATGCTGTTCGAATCCAGCAGAGTGAGGAGACATCCTACTGACAGGTATGGTCAACCTTCTCAATCCAGGTATGGGGTGCCCTGTTGCCTCCCTTCTCCAACTCCTGCTGCCATTCTTCGGCCTCACATGGGAGTCCACATGAGCAACAGGTCATTTCAGCTACCTAAAGCCACTCAGTTACTCTCTTCAGCCCATTTGTGCACCTGTCATTCGCTCTAATGGACTCTGCTCTTGGCTGTCTGGCTCCATTCAACCACACTCTGGCCTTTCACAAACCTCTGCTTTTTCTGTCCTTTCCTATTTAACCTCTCTGTCTCTCTCATTCTCTCTCATTTTTTTTTCTTTAATTGAACTTCTCTCCTCCTTCTGCCATGCAAGTTCCTTATATTGGGTCGATTGTGTGCCAGTGTCGCTAAAGCAACCAGAGGAGCAGACCCTGGTAAGGTTTATCCCCATTACATATTTTACAAGCTATAAAGTGGTATATTTCCTATCTAATCTTTATCCTACAGAAATATCACTAAACTAATTCTACTCAAAGACTGGGCTCTGCCAGGGTGACCAAAAATAATCGATGAGTGTGCCCATTCAAGAATCCTTCAATAAGTGCATTCAGGTGGCACGTGATATTTTTCCTCAGGTGCTGTTTCAGGTTCAGGAATTCAAAACTACGCGGCCATAACTCAGTTAACTAAATTCTCTGGACAATCTACTACAATGACACCTTATACTTTTTGTAGTGGGTATATTATTTTCTGGTTTTCCAATAACCTCATTCAAGTCAAAGTCTTGAAAAGGCCATTTTTTGTTTTGTTTTTCTTGACCTATATGTGACTGTGAAATTAAACCAGGTTAAAACATATCTCATGGCTTGTCTAGCAAGTCTTTTTGCTGTCTTTAAATACATTTTTATGACCAGTATCGATCTTAATGGCATATCTGGCCCTTTCTAACCAGTGTCTCTTCTAGTGATATTTTAATTGTAAACAATTTTCAGTTGTCAACATAATTTCGCACCAAAGTAACTATGCATTCTTTTTAAGAAAAGTATTCATAAAAATGTGCTTTGTTATTGGCAGGAAATTCCTAAGATAGTATTGCACCCTAGACTGGACACATCTACTTCCAGAATTAATAGCAAGTATCTGTCAAAATGTTTTAGTCGAAAAGAAATGATTGGAGTAACTAATCTAAACTTCTTAAAAAATCTATAATAGTCTTCAAAAGCCATGAACTGTTCCTTCTGCTTCACATTTTCTGGTATTTTCTATTTAACATTGGATTAAACCTTCCTAGCATACATTGATAATTATGCTAGTTATTTTATAACCTAAAAATAATTCATCCTTGTAAAACTCACATTTCTCTAATTTAGCAAAAGAATGGTTATCTTATATCTGTCCCTTTGATCAATACAAGGACACAAGCCTGTGTCCTTTATTTCATCAAAATAAAAAATATTATATGGAGTTAAACACCTCTTTTCCAAATTCTCTTGTATATAGGACTCCATAGCCTCATTCTCAGATTTGGACAGAATGTAACCTTTGTCTTTAGGAAGGGGAGTTGTGGTCAATAAATCCAAGGGTTAAATTGTTTCTGAATGACAACTTTATTAAGAATTTTTTGTAATTGCCAAGTTTTTTGTATTGACTGTACTAAATATTAGTGGTCAGAAATAGAAATTGGAGCCAGTAATATAAATAAGCAAACATCAGAGACTGAGTTCCAGCATGTCAGCAGAAATGTCAGTACTGTTTCAGCAGTAACTCTGACACCAAGCAAATAATCAGTCAAACTGATAACTGCCAATCTATTACTGGCAAACTAAAAATTATACATCCATCCTGCTGAATCTGAACATAGGGTCACAGGAGCCAATCCCAGGCAACACAGGGCAGGGACCAATCCTGGACAGGGTGCCAACCCACCACAGGACACACACAAACACGCGCCAATTTAGAATCACCAATCCACCATGTCTTTGGACTGTGGGAGGAAACCAGAGCGCCCAGAGGAAACCCACGCAGAACATGCAAACTCCACGCAGGGAGGACCCGAAAAGCGAACCCAGGTCTCCTAACTGTGAGACAGCAGCGCTACCACTGGGCCACAGTGCCGCCCAAAAATTATACAGTAAAAACAAATTGAATTGTACACTTAATTAAAACTGAGGTACAGTACTTAAACATAAGACAAAGTCATAGATCAAGGCCAAACAAAATAATGTGCGGCTGTCTGAAACTTAAAAAAAAAAGTAACACAGACTCAAACTCACATTCTGTGTGTCATAAAATGTGAAAAAAACATACTTGGGTTCTGCTCATTAACATTTACATTTTTGGCAAGAGTTTTGAAGAATATTTTAAAAATAGCACAAGCTGAAACATTTCTCCATAACTTTACCTTCAGTTTAAGGCCAAACATGCCAATGAAAATATTAAGCATGGCCTAGACAATCTTAAGTTAATATTTGAAGACATAAAACTACATGACTATCCATTTAAATGTGTTAGAAATTTCGCAGTAGTGTTCTTGACAGATGAAATCTTTTGACCCTTTCTATTTGTAAAAATTAGTCTATTGTTGATGCAAATTAATTTCATTATCTTCATGTTCCAATTTCCTACAAGCCTGACCAGGGGACTTTGCATCTTTGATTCATAAAATGTATACCTTCTAAGTAAAAAATACATGTTCTCTTAGGTATTAAGAAGAATTTCCTTATTTCTTTGATGTCTATTGTTTCTTAAATTTGTTTTAATCTACCATGAATATAATATGATTTGTATTTATAATTTAGAATGTTCAAGGAGGGATGTTTTAATGCATTCTTCATTTAGGAATTGATGCAACATCTTTGGTTATTTTCTTTTTATTAAATATATGCTAGGTAAAGCATTACATTTGTAAATTGTAACAACAATAAGTAACATTAATAAACTAAATAAATTATTCAAGTTGTTTTTTTGTACAACAAATGGTTTTGGTTTCTTCAGAGTAAACCGTTTTTATTACATGACTTTTGCCAATACATGCAACTTGCAAGTAATGAATAAACAGCTTGGTTATGGATTTGTACCATTTTCTCTTTCAGGCACCATTTATGTACAGTATTTTGTGAAATAAAGCCCTTTGTTTATTATTTAGTGCCTATTTGTTGCTTTTAGATGCTGTATTATGTTTTAAATCAGTTATTATTTAGATGTACATCTGACATTTGTCTAGCTTATGCATTTTAATTCTAAATCTGTTGTCGATTTTGGTTTAAATTTAGCATATTCTAAGTGCTTAGATGACTTTCATTTACCTTTAAGTTACAAAATCTTGCACTTTTTGTTAATTAACAAAATGGTTATTCTTAACAAGCTGGGTGGCCTAGTGACAGAATGGAGAGCACTGCCATTGGATCCAGCACCTTTAGGTTCAAATTATGTGCAGTAGACTTTGCACACAAACACAATCAATCTTAATGAATAACGAATGAGATAACAAAAACGAGATAGTGAAAGAAGGAGTGAGGTTAATCAGTGTTTGCCAAAACTCCTCATTTAGCATAATTCTTTGTTAGGCTTCATGTCAATGTCAGAAAGGCAGACAGTCAACTGTCAATAACATTAACATCGATCCCTGATGGTTGGTTGTATTTCACCTGAAAATGTAGTGCGGAGAACCCTTTTAGACAAGTATGGATGGGATTCAAAACGGCTGGAGGGTGAGCTCCTTCCAACACACAATACCGAGTACTCCTGCAGTGACATGAAAAACAGTTTTAGTGGCATGTAAAGCATTGTTTATTATTATCCATCCATCCACCCGCTGAATCCGAACACAGGGTCACGGGGGTCTGCCAGAGCCAATCCCAGCCAACACAGGGAGCAAGGCAGGAACCAATCCCGGGCAGGGCGCCAACCCACCGCAGGACACACAGCCACACCAAGCACAATTTACTGTAGAATCACCAATCCACCTAACCTGCATGTCTTTGGACTGTGGGAGGAAACCCACGCAGACACAGGGTGAATATGCAAACTCCACGCAGGGAGGACCTGGGAAGCGAACCCAGGTCTCCTAACTGCCAGGCAGCAGCTCTACCACTGCGCCACCGTGCCACCCTGTTTATTATTATTATTTACTTAATTGAAAAATTTTGAGATAAAATTGGTTTCATTTCTTTTGTTTTTCCAGTTAAAGCACAAGCAGATGAAGTGACTACTTAAGGTCACACAGTGTTGGTAGTGACATCGGAACACAACCTCAGGGCTTTGAGTTTGTATGGTGCAAAGCTGCATCCTGAGGGGGTACTAGCTCCCTTGTTGGAATAGGTTATTTTGTAATTGTGGCATGTTACATAAGTCGAAACTATATAGATATAATACAAAAAGGCAATACCCCTCCTTTAGTGATATGGCGGTACGAAATCACAAAGGAGAAATAACTTATCTTTCTTTAATGATGGTTTATGCAACATTACAGTCGAAGGAGGCCATGGCAAGACCTTCATCAAAGTGGGGGCCCGATGTATAGAGTCTGCCATTTTTGTCACTGCGTTGGAAGGATCTCCTGTCTGGCCGTCGGCTTTAAAGGTGTGCCAGGCAATGTTCCAAGACTTTATACTCTTTTTCCATGTGCAGGCCCCCACTTAGGTGAATAATACAATTCCAAACAAGGCAAAGAGAGGATGCAATTTCATGCTGAGTTTGACACACAGAAATAGTGCACATTGCCCATTTCACAGTTGTCTTTAACTTGTCTGGTCTTAAAATGCTTGCCTAGCAGTTTTTATATGGTGAACTCCTGTGTGCCAAATCTGGCTTTTTGAGTAAAAAAATAGATTTAAAATATTTGCACAAAGCACAGTGACATTCTTCTGGCTGCTCCCGTTAGGGGTTGCCACAGCGGATCATCTTCTTCCATATCTTCCTGTCCTCTGCATCTTGTTCTGTTACACCCATCATCTGCATGTCCTTTCTCACCACATCCATAAACCTTTGCTTAGGCCTTCCTCTTTTTTTCTTCCCTGGTAGCTCTATCCTTAACATCCTTCTCCCAATATACTCAGCATCTCTCCTCCATGTCCAAACCAATGCAATCTCACGTCCAACTTGAGCTGTCCTACTAATGTACTCATTTCTATTCCTATCCATCCTTGTCACACCCAATGCAAATCTTAGCATCTTTAACTGTGCTACCTTCAGCTCTGTCTCCTGCTTTCTGGTCAGTGCCACCGTCTCCAGCCCATATAACATAGCTGGTCTCACTACCGTCCTGTAGACCTTCCCTTTCACTCTTGCTGATACCCGTCGGTAACAGATTACTCCAGACACTCTTCTAAACCCATTCCACCTTGCCTGCATTCTCTTTTTTCACCTCTCTTCCACAATCCCCATTACTCTGTACTGTTGATCCCAAGTATTTAAACTCATCTGCCTTCGCCAACTCTACTTTTTGCATCCTCACCACCAGATCAATGAGTTATAATGACACCCTTGGCAAACCTGTTTTTCTCTATTAGTTGCTGCTTGCTGTGATGGTTCAATGGGTTCATGTCTGCCAATAAAAGAGCATCTAGACCTGCAATTTTGCTTCTCGGATGACACTATTTTAAGCAACATTTCTTGTTGAGTTGCACAATTCTTTGGGTAGGTGCTATTTTTGCCATTGCTGAAATTGTTGTTCCTGGTACTGAAGGGCATTTCACAGTCCAACTTTAAAGATGTGTAGGATTACATAGCGAGTTGATTAGTTAACTTGTGTACTCAAATTCTCTGCAGGGATTAAAGCTACAAAGAGCCCCTTTGGTGCTAATCAACAGCCTACATTTTAATATATCTATACTGCAGCATTGACCTATTGTTATTGTGATTACATTGTCTAAATAAGAGTATCACTGTGTTTTTTGTGATCTACATAGGGCAACCTGTATCTCTCTGTAGCAGAATCTCAGGCCAAATTATGAACATTTGGAAGTACATCTGCTTTAGTTTTCTAGAAATGTATTTCAAGTTATGTTAAATCTTGTTGCAAATAGACAGGTGATGAAGGGAAAACCTCTTTCCAATGATCAAAAGCTGTATAGGTTTGTTGTGTTAACACTAACTGTTAACTTTAGTTTAACCAATTACTGTTGTAACAACTTTGCTGACATTTTAATAAATTGCTTATAATATTTAGCAAAACCATGAAACACTCAACTTGTTTGACAGCTTTGGAAGCTAGCCAGTTAATAATTGTACCTTTTTGTGTGGAAACGATACAACATCCACACTAAAGTTTAGTTTTTTTTAAATAAAATTGATTGATAGAAATTACACTTTTATAATTTATCCAGTTATTTGTTTTCTCTGAACAACTTACACCTTTTCTAACAGGCAATACATGGAAATGTAAATCAGGAGCCAAAACAAGAATATATTCAGTACTAGCTGTTCTATTTTGCTTTGCCCAGACAAGTGATAGATAAAAATCAGATATGACACTTATGACCTAGTCACTATATAGAAAGACATACATTTTTTTTAGTGTTTAGCATCAACTGCTTCTGAGCTTAACACCTTGCAAAATTTTACTGAGAATTAAGTGCAACATTTACATAAATAGGAGTGATTTAGTATCAAAGAGCAATTATTATTAATGTTCTACATATTATGTCAATAGTTCAAGAATGATACTGAATTATTGAGCGTCACAATGTACAAGGCGATCACTGAGAGACAAGCGAGGATCAAGCAACACACACTCACCTCTCTGAGCAGCAGTCCTGGCAGATCCCCCTAAAGTGTCTGCCCCATCTGACTCCCACCTCCTCAGAAGACTTAGTTCAGCTCAAACATCAATTACATCATAAATGTGTCATTTTCTAGCTTATTAACTTTTTTTTGGGGGGTGTCAAACAGACAAAATCCTGTTCTTTTTTAGCACACTTAAATATTAAAATACAGTATTTAAAAATTGCCTGGTGTGGCAGAAGTGACAATTCTCCCTGTCTGATGAGGGTTAAGACACCCCCTGGTGGTGGGCACGGGTCCCAACGGGTTAAAATCTTTTTGTCCCTTTCCCGTGGTCCTCTTTTTATCCAGGGCGTTTGCCCCCTCGTGACCCGGAAGCTTTTAATGCCACATTCCGGTCCTTCTAGGTGTCCCGGCCGGGTAAGAACCCCAGCCATCTGTGACAATACTGTACATACACACACACACACACATAAAATAGATTTAAATAAATAAAGTGCCATTTGTTCTGAACAATTTCAATAAGGCATACTGTTGACCTGTTGCTGCACTCTAGCATATGTAGTCCTATTAGTTTGGTATTATTTTAGCAAATATTGACAAATTTTAGAGGTTGTCTCAGCTTTTGCTTTTTTCTAGATGTGTATACAGAAATGAACAAAACATACTGCTAAAATAACAAGAAAGTACAATTTACTAATGACTGTAAAACTACTAGTGTGTTGGATAACCAGTTTGGCACAAGTAGTCATTCATACTGAGCAAATGGTGTGTTAGAAGCCATTTTAATGTTAACCATCTATCCTAGTTTGGCTAAGTTGTCCTGAGGTACTTATAGCTGTCCTATTGCAATCATGTGATGTCAGCACTTTAATGTTTATACATGCTTACAAAAAATACCTGTCACTTGAATTTGTGTTCTTTTTTGTTGCAACACTCTTAAACCTGCCTAGTCCATTTCTGGTTCAGGAGGAGAGGGGGAACCTTGAGTGATGTCAAATGCAAGTCAGTGCACAATAACAGATTCAATAGTTTTGTCTCACCCAGACCCCTCGTGGATCCAGAATTAGGGTATTCCTAATCAGAGAATCCTGAATCCAAAATATGTCATATTTTATGCCATCACTGTTAGTAGATGTTGGTACTCTCCCAGGAACCTAAGACTTAGACTAAATAGACCTACAATATAATTTACTTATTTTTAAACATTTTCTAAGAGGTCATTGCATTCTGAAAAATCACAATTTTCCCTAAGGAAATGAGCAGCTTTTTCACGAGCATTGGAAAAGCACTATATAAATAAAATGTATTACTATTATTATCATTTTTTTTTTATTATTGTCACCAATGCTCTATTTTGAAATTATAAAAAAAAGATTTTTTTATTTTTCAGAAAATAGTAGAATACGTTGACAGGCCTTGATATTAATGCTGTTACACTTGTTTCATAAATATAAATGATCATAAGCTTACAGCTCATTTGTTTTGGACAAAACTATAACAGAATGACCCATATATTTTGTGCATAACCTTTGTTATTTTGGCAGCAAAAATCTGCAGACAACTGTAAATAGCAGACAACCAAAGCTGCAAGCTTTCCTGTGCTTAGCTGCACATTTAATTAATTGAACAGTGAAATGGGTTTAACTTACTGTAGGTGAGAGAAAAGAGCATGCTGTCAAAGATTTTACTGACTGTGACTGGCATCCAGAACCACTGACAGCAGACATATGTTCAAAGTCTCAGAGATGATAATCAAAGCACCACTTGTATCATTCCAAAGCACCGCAGAAGCCAATCACAGTTTTAAAATGTATGGCTGTGGCATGACATTGGTTATCAAAGAGAGCATATTAAGTAACACTATTGTATTTGTTTGTAGTGACAAAATCTTTCAATGTGAGTCATGAGGCACATAGTGTTCAAGGACAGGCAAATCAAAATACTAAAAAGTAGTATTTTTATGAAGGTGATTAGTGACTAAAGTACACTGTAAGCATGTGTGTGTCTCCACTGCATGGATTATAACCCCTTAGGGTCAGCCAGGCTGCTTTTGTAAAATGGAATTTTTCTATAGCACTGAAGGTTCCCAAGAGCAGAGTGTCCTGTAATTCTTAAGTACAATTGAGGGAGAAGGGCCTTGGTAAGAGAGGTGACCAAGAATTCAATGGTCATTCTTGATGAGCTTCAGAGAAACTGTGTGGAGATGGGAGAAACTTCCAGAACTACAACCACCAATGCAACACTTCACTAATGCTGACTTTATAGCAGAGTGCCCAGGTGTCACATGAAAGCCTGCTTGGAGTTTGCAAAAAGCCAAATAAGAGACTCTCAGACTATGAGAAACAGGATTCCCTTGTCTGATGAAACCAACGCTCATCACCTACATAATTCAATTTCAGCTGTGGAGCATGGTGGTGGTAGCATCATGCTGTAAGGTTGTTTTTCAGAGGTAGGGACTAGGAGACTAGTTAAATACTAGCTGAATACCCGCGCTTCGCAGCGGCGAAGTACTGCCTTAAAATTTTTATTAAGAAGAAAAGTAAACCTTTTTAAACTGAGGGAAAATATACCAATAATTATTTGTTAAGGATCTCTTTGTATGCCACGTTGTCAGTTCGGCCCTCCAGTTGTAATATGACCAAGCTGTGCGCTGAGCTTACTCTTGAGCATGCAACGTACAGTTGGCCATGTGAACAGTAATCATGTTTCAAATCTCACAGCTTGGATTACTGCTGTCTTAATCGGTTTGTTTCAATTACGTTAGTATTTGCAGGACTTGTTGTGTTGTGAAGTGACATTTGGCATCTGTCAAGCGTTGTAAGCATACAACCGGTTTCATCGATAACTTCGTATTCAGCTTTTGAGAGTTTAAACATTCATAAACATCAAAGTGTCCACTACTCAGATCGTCACCTGTGAATCTAAGATTTTTAAGAGGCATTGGCAGTTATCCAAAGGTGTAAAATATTTGGCCATTTCTGTACACTTGAAAGCGACAACCGAACAATTCAGCTGCAGCCATCAACTCACATGCAGAACCATAGGTGAAGGGCTTAAGCATTTCACTCTTCTAGTGCTCCTGTGTAGTATAAATATCTCCTGTACCGTCATCAGTCCACACCTGGAACCTGTCCCAGTCATTCAATACATAAGACACAATGTTCCTCCGGATATCAAGAGTGAGCCTGATATGGCCGTGCAATATGTAACACAGAGAATGGAAAAGGCAGGCGGCATCTCCGGGCATGGAAACCACTCGGTAAGTGACAGTTCTTTGATCGATGGTGATCACCTCGATAGACATGTTAATGGGGGTATGGTTGGAACGATAAAGGAAATGGGTACCTGAACAATGTAAACTAAGTCTAAAATACCTATACAATAACTGTAATCGTAATACATGAACAATAAAACAGCATAGAAGCCGTGGATTAAATAAAAAGGCTGCAGTTATCAGCAGGGAGACGTGAATACCGTGGTGAAGCAAGGAAGGGAATGAAGAGACTGGAGTGACGGACGGCCTTATATAGGCAGGCAGCCAACAACGTGGGAGGCGTGGGGATGGGGGACCCAACGCCACCTCACACGGCGGCCATAAATAAGAAAGTTTAACATGGCGGAAATTGTCGACCGTTATGACCGTTACGCGTAGAATTTTGAAATGAAACCTGCTTAACTTTTGTAAGTAAACTGTAAGGAATGAGCCTGCCAAATTTCAGCCTTCTACCTACACGGGACGTCGGAGAATTAGTGATGAGTGAGTGAGTCAGTCAGTGAGGGCTTTGCCTTTTATTAGTATAGATAAAAGCACACATGTTTATTTGATATATGGGCTAAAGTCTTCACACATTATACATTTCATGTCATTATTAGTGTAACATAGGAAAACGTTTCTGCTTTAGGTATATGTTCAGCAGGATAGAAAATGACAGTACATGATACCAGTGAAAGCAATGTAAATAATGTCCACTTTATCACCAATGACTTCTCAACCTATCAACACAGTTTCATTGAAGTATTACTTAGTTACAATTTTTCTTATCTTCCTATTTTTCATAATGTTTCACATTAATTGATAGTGTGATATGACAATGTCTTAACATCTTACTACTTTTTGAAAACAACTATATTCTATTTTTTCTCAACATCATTGGCAATAATAACCATAATATTATTCAAACATCAAGATTAAATCTTTTCACTAGAAAATAGTCATTTCGCAAAGTTTTGCCAAAATCACATGCAAAGTAAATAATTACTGTAGTCCTTTTTTTATACAAATGTATTACAAATATCTAGAATTTCTTTGACTTTCCTTTTTCATATGTCTCTGATCTTGTTTTACCTAGTGTGACAGTTTGTGGTACTGTAATATAAATGTTTTACTGACCTGAAAAATATAGATAATTAAATAACTGCATTATTTTACCATTTAAATTAAAATATGCTAGTTATTACTTGTTATTAAATGAATGAAGTACAACATGTGTCCTCTGTACGCAGCGTACATATTTATTAACTCCAGAATTTTCCTCTGGTCACTGTACTTATTTTCACATAAACATGCTTTGCTTAATACGTACAAGTCGGTTTACGACCAAAAAGTTTGCCAAACTTTTGCATCTGTTCACGACCACAGACTCGGTGAACTATATGAACAAGCCAGTTTCCCTTTCGGTTTGTGCGCACCGATGATTTCCGCACGTGTTCAGTCTCTCCCTGTGCAGCGAGCAAGTGAGAGAGAGAGAGAGGCACGCACACGAGCGAGAGACGCACTGGATTCATAAGGCTTGTTTTTAAACAGACATATCCGTGCATTGCTTTAACCTCGTATTTAATGAAAACTTTTTTTTATTGGATTTTAACCTCCACTTCTGTTTACAGCGATCGATTCGTAGCGTGCATTGTTGCAATGTTACTTTTCTTGGTGGTTTATTAAATTAAGGATTTTTCAAATGTTCATTTTTTTCCCAGTGCTTAAAACTCATTAAAAAAAGTGTTTTTAGCGAGCGTTTCGTAGCGCTACAGCACAAACTCTTGCAGTGTTAGTTTTCTCTGTTCAAGGTTTTCTCAGTGTTATTCAATGTTTTTACATTTAGTTTACTATTATGCTGTGCATTCTATGGTATAATTAACTATATTTGTGCTTAAAAATCTTTAAAAAAATATATTTACATACAGTTCGTATGGTCTGGAACGGATTCATTGTATTTACATACAATCGTACGGGGGAAATTACTTCGGTTCATGACCAAATCGGTTTACGGTTTTGAGTTTTGGAACGAATTATAGTCGTGAACCGAGGTTCCACTGTATATTACATTAGAAAGCCACAAATTGAAGCCTAAATGGAGATCAACAAAGTCTCAGGCTTTTTCAGGTGTGTTTGCATGAATCACCTATTGCAATGGCCCATGTCTGTCTGTCTGACCCCATAAAACATCTCAGCACTGCATGAACCAATTTTGCTGAAATGTGGCACACTTTTATACTTCAAGGTAATTTGTCATGTCAGTTTTCATGGAGATATCATGCATTTACGAATTTACAAGCTCATCTATCTTAAGACAGAGAAGCATTCTGTGCTGCTTCAAATACAAATGTGTTTACTGTTTCAATATTACTCTGACAGTGGTTACACCAACTTGCATATTTTCAACATCTACCTTTTTTGCACCACCGTAGCACAGGTAGGACATCACTGTCATTGGTCGCTTGTGTGCTTGAGCGCACCAAGTTGTTTCTACTTGTGCAGATGCTTTACATTGTAACAGGTAAGTTAAATAATTTTCCTAACCATGAAGGTATAGGATGCAAGCATGGAAAACAAAAGATTAACCAGATTTGAATGAAGTACCCACCCTGTGGTGCATAAGCTGCAGTGCACAGAGAAAATAAATATTTACTTAGTATTTACCTTAAACTAAACCAACCTCACAGTTCCATTATCTGCAGTTTACTGGTATAATGATTTACTATTTCACTGACACTATAATTTACTAGGGTGACTACACATCCCGATGACAGTGACAGTCCCAATTTCAGACAATGTGTCCTAATAAATAACTGAATAATATCAAAATGTCTTGAATTTAACAGGCCACCCATCTAATAAAACATTGCTCTGCTGATATAGATGTCTGCACAATATATTTAGAATATATTCATGAAACTCTAAGGGCACAAAACCCCATTGCCACACCATGTAATATACAAATAAAAACACGGTAAAAACTCAGAGGGGGGGAAGCACAAATAAGAACTTGTTTTGTATTTGAAGAGCATTGCGAGCATGACTAAGAAGCAGACAAAAACAGACAGCACTGCCATTTATTTTTTTCAAATTCAAGCACTGTATGCGTTCATATGTGTCCATTTGTAAAAGTATTTTTTTATTCTGTGCCCTGATCCCTCTCTAATGATGATGAGATAAAGCAGCCATTAAACAAACTAGGATGGGCTTTATGTGTAGGCATACATGCTACATGTGTGTCTCAGTTTAGGACTTTGAAAATCTGGTCACCTTATAATTTATCATCAGTGTGCCCCATTTACCAGATATCCATAATGGTCAGTCGCTATAATAAATTTTGCCTTTATATCAAATGCAATAGTATGTGCTTCATAATATTTTTACATTATTAAAGAAATCCAGATACAAGAAAATCAGTACATTTTCTATAGGGTTGTCTCTTGAGCGATCTTACATACATTTAATGAATAAAAACTAAATTGTCTTTTAAACAACATTACCTTATTTTTCATCTTACTATTTTCCAAATTTTCCCTGAACGCAAGTTGAAACAAATGTATCTAGCGGTGTGGTTCCCTTCACCTTATAGGGCTTGCTATCTATACATGCGATTCCACCTTTTTACTTGTTTTTGAGCCAATATAATTCATTCCATATGCCTAAAAAATTTAAAAGGTGTTTCGTCCATTGTTTTTGCAAAATACTCAGGTTAGCTTATACTTATTAAATAGGGAATGAAGCACAATTAGATTGCAAGATTCCCTACTAAATCACTAGAATTAATATAGTCAATGTTAAGGAAGCTCAGTTTAAATAGACTGGTGTCTCAGTCCTAATTACTGACCCACTGAATAGTTTGTAGTGTAGCATACCTTAGGATTTGATCTCAGAAGCACTCAGTATAATGAAATATTTCATCCTAATGAAGTAAATAACCATTCAAATGCCAAACAGATAAGTGTGTGAACACAGTTTAGCCTACGGATGCAGTATCACTAAGTAATCTAATAAATTCCTCGAATGTGCAATCTGTAGGAAAAAAGCACAATATTGGAAAAATAAGAAATTTCCAGGCAGAAAATACATGCAACAGCAAACGTGCTACCATTTGTGTTTAGTTAATAGGTTCTTCTTTCAAAAAAAGGTTTCATAGGATTAACATATAATCACAAACATATTTGCCATTTAAAAGAAAATACAAACTGTTTAAAATCTAAGCTAAAGATGAGTGGAACCAACTTCTGGCCTAATAATTCAACCCATATGCTTAAATATTTGAACTGCAAAATGTAAATATAATAACAGTATGTGGGAAGATATGCTGTAGGCAAAGCAGAGTTTTGAAAATAAATTAATTTGAGGTTTCAATTTAAAATAGAAATAACACAGTGCATGATTCATCATGTAGAAGGCTTAATTAACTAATAAATCGCTTAATTGACCTATTCTGGCAAAGGGGGAAAAGCAGTTACCAAGACTAAATAAACGCTAATTAATATTTGCAACTGCTTGATTAATAAACGAGCACTGTTGCAAAAAGTTTCAAAATTTGAAGACCAATTTGATTGTTTCAATAGAGAGACTGCATTGTTGGGTGTTCTGGTGTGGAAAATCTTCACATTTTCAACTGTAACTTGGTTATAAAGTTTAATAATTTTGCTCAAATAAACCAAGATTAACTGAATTTACAGGACTTACATTCATTGCCAGCATCCTTTTGTATTGTACTAGTAATTTGTATTGTACTAGTAGTATGCATTTGTTCTAGTGAGGTTACCTACTTTATTACCTGGGAATTGAACCTGAACCTAGGACTAGCAATTACTAAAATTGGACTGCGGAGGTACGAAAACGATCACTTTTCATCAGGACAGGATGGCCAATCAAATGTTTATATCACAGGTCTTGAAACCCCACATGTGCATTTTAAGTTAACTATGGTTTGTTTGACTGACCAAACAGAAAGTAAGAAAAAAAGGAGGAAAATAAAGGAAAAGAGAAAGAAAACCAACAACAGAAGGACAACGTCAGATCAAGACCCAGAACATACACATCTTGACACTTCTGACTTTCAGCAGGCATTTCTAAGACTGTTTAGACTCCGACTTTGCAAACTATTTTATTTTCTTCTATTATATATACTTATACAACCCAGCCACAGGGGATGCACAATCCAGTGTGTTTCTTTGTGCTGGTCCCAAGCCCGGATAAATGGGGAGGGTTACGTCAGGAAGGGCATCTGGTGTAAAATTTTGCCAAATCACTATGCGAACAACAATACAAATTTCGATACCGGATCGGTTGAGCCCCGGGTTAACAACGACCGCCACCAGTACTGTTAGCCCACAGTGTGCTGACAGAAATTGGGCTAATGTTGCCCGAAGAAGAAGAAGGAGAAAAAGAAGGGGGAGACGTATCCGGAGGCAGGAGGAGAGGAGGAAATTAAAGAGAGTGGAACTGAGGGTAGGAACTTTGAATGTTGGCAGTATGACTGGTAAGGGGAGAGAGTTAGCAGATATGATGGAGAGAAGGAAGGTTAATATATTGTGCGTGCAAGAGACTAAATGGAAGGGGAGTAAGGCCAGGTGGATTGGAGGTGGATTTAAATTGCTCTATCATGGTGTGGATGGGAGGAGAAATGGGGTGGGAGTTATTCTGAAGGAACAGTAAGTCAAGAGTGTTTTGGAGGTGAAAAGACTGAGGTATTGGAGGTATGATGGTGAATGTTGTTAGTGCATATGCACCACAAATTGGGTATGCAATGGGTGAGAAAGAAGATTTGTGGAGTGAGTTGGATGAAGTGATGAACAGTGTACCCAAGGGACAGAAAGAGGTGATTGGTGAATTTCAATGGGCATGTTGGTGAAGGGAACAGTGGAGATAAGGAGGAGATGGGTAGGTATGGTGTCAAGGAGAGGAATGAAGAAGGTCAGAGGATAGTGGATTTTGCCAAAAGGATGGACATGGCTGAGGTGAATACGTATTTTAAGAAGAGGGAGGAACATAGAGTTACGTCAGGCCCGCCGCTAAAAATATTTGGCCCCCAGACAACTGGGTACGTGTGGGCCCCTCTGCCTTCCCCCGGGTCCCCACATGCCAAAACCTTCAAATACGTATACAAAATGATCGAAATGTAGTTTATCCGACAGCGACAATGCTGCATTTATGAATACCATACTTGATGAGTTAAGCCTTCTCGCACATCAAAGTTTGACTGCGAGAAGGAAAGCCAGTGCTAACAGAAGCTTGAGCGGAACTGAAACAGTACATTAATGAGACAGGCCTATGTATTACCTAATGTGTAATGGTACAATTATACCAATGCAATGAATAGGAGTAACATCTGAATATTTTAATATATACTAACGGTTAGTTTTATCTACGTGGTGTACAATCAGTATGGTAACTTGCTGTATCAAACTTCAAAGTATTCAAAAAATCCGGGTGATCAAGAATCTTTAGTGATACACAAATAACCAACACACACTCATCACTGCATTAAAAGCAAAAAATAAATACCCAAGCGAATGAATTATCAAACTACGGAGATGGACTTCTGCTACACCATACACGTCAACATCCACGATAGTGCACAACAATATCGCTGTTGTCTGAGACAGAACAGCTCCTCTGTGTGTGAAATGGAAGTATTCAATTACTGCAGCGAAGTCAATCCATTATCCATGTACCCTGTACAATAAACATACTACTCAACGTCAAACTCAAGGATGTCGGCGTCGGCTCTCCTTTGTCTTTGAGAAGAGTGCCGCTGCTGGCCCCCTTTGACAAGCATGCCTCACACGACACGAGCACGATATCTACTTGCGTGAAATGTGCAGCTATTAAAACACTCACTTGTATTGTTGTAAGCTAAATGATTTAACTTTTCTATTACATGTAACTTGAATAATTGTCCAAATATATATCTACGCACACAACAGCAGCATAAAAAAAATCAAGCAGGAAGGGGCCCCCTTCCGTTAGGGCCCCGGACCAGTGTCCCATTTGTTCCCCCCTGGCGGCGGGCCTGGTTATGTACAAGAGTGGAGGAAGATGCACACAGGTAGATTACATCCTATGCAGAAGAGTTGATCTGAAGGAGATTGAAGACTGCAAAGTGGTGGCAGGGGAAAGAGTAGTTAAGCAGCATAGGATGGTGGTCTGAAGGATGACGTTGGAGATCAAGAAGAGGAAGAGAGTGAGGGCAGAGCCAAGGATCAAATGGTGGAAGTTGAAAGTTGAGGGAGAAGGTGAGACAGGCACTGGGTGGCAGTGAAGAGTTACGGCTGGGAAACTACAGCAGATATAGTAAGGGTGACAGCAAGAAGGGTGCTTGGCGTGACATCTGGAAAGAGGAAGGAGGAAAAGGAAAACTGGTGGTGGAATGAGGAAATAAAGGAGAGTATACAGAAGAAGAGGATGGCAAAGAATAAGTGGGATAGTCCCAGAGATGCAGAAGGTAGACAAGAGTACAAGGAGATAAGGTGCAAGGTGAAGAGAGAGGTGGCGAAGGCTAAAGAAAAGGCGTATGATGAGTTGCATGAGAGGTTGGACACTAAGGAGGGAGAAAAAGACCTCTACTGATTGCCTAGATAGAGGGACTGAGCTGGGAAAGATGTGCAGCAGGTTAGGGTGATAAAGGATAAAAATGGAAACATACTCACAAGCGAGGAGAGTGTGTTGAGCAGATGGAAAGAGTACTTTGAGAGGCTGATAAATGAAGAGAAAATAGAGAGAAGAGGTTGGATGATGTGGAGATAGTGAATCAGGAAGTGCAATGGATTAGCAAGAAGGAAGTAAGGACAGCTTTGAAGAGGATGAAAAATGGAAAGGTCGTTGGTCCAGATGGAGGTATTTAGGAGAGATGGCAGTGGAGTTTTTAACCAGATTGTTTAACAGAATCTTGGAAAGTGAGAGGATACCTGAGGAGTGGAGAAGAACTGTACACTTGTGCCAATATTTAAGAATAAGGGGGACTGCAGTAACTACAGGGGAATAAAATTGGTGAGCCACAGCATAAAGTTATGGGAAAGAGTAGTGGAAGCTAGGTTAAGAAGTGAGGTGATGATTAGTAAGCAGCAGCAGTATGGTTTCATGCCAAGAAAGAGCATCACAGATGCAATGTTTGCTATGAGGATATTGATGGGGAAGTTTAAAGAAAGCCAGAAGGAGTTGCATTGTGTCTTTGTGGACCTGGAGAAAGCATATGACAGGGTGCCTTGAGAGGAGCTGTGGTATTGTATGAAGAAGTCAGGAGTGGCAGAGAAGTACGTAAGAGTTGTACAGGATATGTACAAGGGAAGTGTGACAGTGGTGAGGTCTGCGGTAGGAGACCACATCAGGGATTGAGTCATTTCTTATTTGCAATGATGATGGACAGGTTGACAGATGAGATTAGACAGTAGTCCCCGTGGACTATGATGTTTGCTGATGACATTGTGATCTGTAGCGATAGTAGGGAGCAGGTTGAGGAATGAAGGTCAGTAGGAACAAGACAGAATACATGTGTGTAAATGAGAGGGAGGTCAATGGAATGGTGAGGATGCAGGGAATACAGTTGGCGAAGGTGGATGAGTTTAAATACTTGGGATCAACAGTACAGAGGAATGGGGATTGTGGAAAAGAGGTGAAGAAGTGAGTGCAGGTTGGGTGGAATGGGTGGAGAAGAGTGTCTGGAGTAATTTGTGATCAACGGGTATTAGCAAGAGTGAAAGGGAAGGTCTACAGGACCGTAGTGAGACCAGGTATATTATATGGGTTGGAGACGGTGTCACTGACCAGAAAGCAGGAGACAGAGCTGGAGGTGGCAGAGTTAAAGATGCTAAGATTTGCATTGGGTGTGACGAGGATGGATAGAATTAGAAATCAGTACATTAGAGGGTCAGCTCAAGTTGGACGACTGGGAGGCAAAGTCAGAGAGGCGAGATTGCGTTGGTTTGGACATGTGCAGAGGAGATATGCTGAGTATGTTGGGAGAAGGATATTAAAGATAAAGCTGCCAGGGAAGAGGAAAAGAGGAAGGGCTAAGCGAAGGTTTATGGATGTGGTGAGAGAGGACATGCAGGTGATGGCTGTAACAGAACAAGTTGCAGAGGACAGAAAGATATGGAAGAAGATGATGTGCTGTGGCAACCCTAACGGGAGCAGCCAGAAGAAGAAGAAGATTATATATTCTTATATATTAATAAAAACCACGTTACTTTTATATTTTCCATAGTTTGTCTTTTATCTAGAGTGATAAAATAATAATTGAATCGGTACCAAGTGTGAATTTGATGCTACTCTTATTCTAGCCTTTTATCAAGGTTATTAACGGTCAGGTCATGTTGGGGACCATGCACTTGTACAGCATGTTTCTTCACCCACCTGTGATAATCTGCCTGCCAGGCATTACCACTTTAAAGCAAAAAGGGGTAAAGAATAGCGTAAAGACAACTTACAGTACACGAAATACAAAGTTAAAGCGCTTACCTGTTTAAATCGTTGAAATGCGGGGTACACTTTACCAAAGATTTTAACTTTGACTTCAGCAGCTTCCTGCAGCAGGACACCGGTGACGGATTGGGCGCGTCCCCAAGTCAGGCCTGCTGGAGGACGCTGCGCATACCCCATCATAAAGGCGAGTGTCATCCTAGCTCCAACTGTGGATAAGGAGAAACGTGCGAAGTGTTTTAGTGTAGTTAATTTTGTGTATCCATGCATGCGTTAGTTTGAGAAGAGGATCCCCAAGTTAAAGTCCCAAAAGGAACGTTACAAAGAAAAAGCAACTTACTTTCGTAGAAATTATCAGCGTATCTGAAAGGAACGCGTCAGGATGAATGCGCTCATACTCGTTCGCGCACATGTGAGGCCGTTTGCCTTGCAGAGTTGAGTGCAGCACCCATGGACATAGAATTACTAGACGCCGCATGACCAGCAGCATCGTATGTCAACGTCGCCACCATATTGCGAGTGGCACTGCTGTGGAGTGAAGTAATGGATAAAGATGCCTCATGCATGTGCTGCTTGGGACTGTACAAACCTCTGTACGCTCCGAACCAGATCCCAGGGGATAACATTTGATAGGTAAGGCTGAACAATTGTTTTGGTTATATTTGGCCAATAGAAAATCCTGTTTTATAATCTTAACTTTTGCTACGCCAGGCTAAACTAGCAAAGCTATGCATTAATAAGCTCAAGTAAGCTTCCAAACAACGTTTTGGCTAAACGTATTTAGTCACTAACTATGTAGATTGTTGTTAGCTGTTAACATTTCTCAGACTTTGAAGGTTTCCCAAAGAAATCCACCTCAGAAAGCAGTGGTAGGTAACCCTTAGACGGGATTTTGAGAAAGCTGTCCTGTGATACAATACATCCATCCATCCATCCATTATCCAACCCACTATATCCTAACTACAGGGTCACGGGGTTGTGCTGGAGCTAATCCCAGCCAACACAGAGCGCAAGGCAGGAAATAAACCCTGGGCAGGGCGCCAGCCCACCGCAGGTGATACAATAAAATACAATACAATTTATTTTTTGTATAGCCCAAAATCACACAAGAAGTGCTGCAATGGGCTTTACCAGGCCCTGCCTCTTGACAACCCCCCAGAAGACAAGAAAAAACTCCAAAAAATAATCCTTGTAGGGAAAAAAATGGAGGAAACCTTGGGAAAGGCAGTTTAAAGAGAGACCCCTTTCCAGGTAGGTTGGGCGTGCAGTGGGTGTCAAAACGAAGGGAGTCACAGAACAGAACAAATCCTCAATACAGTATAAAAATAAAAGTGTTAGAAGTATGGAGCAGAATTTAACAGTAGATGATATCACATAATATGATTTAGATTTGATGTGTGCCGTGCTAGTTTGGTAACAGATGCTGTATCGGCAACATATGATCAAAGCTACCACTTGCTCACATTAAAAAACAAAAGAGGTCCGATGATTCCTTCTGATGGTACAGTCAAGGTGGTCAAAGTAGCTGAGCGTGTTATCCGACAGTCGACATTAGGGCAAGCTGTCAGTGTATCTTTGATCAATCAGTTTGTTCCGGGCTGAGATTGGTTCAGATGATGTGTTTTTTCTCAAGGAGCACATGGAGGAAACACGGTTTGAAATTGACAACCATCATTTTATGCTCATGTCTTTAGTTGTGTCTGTCTTCCGCAAACTAAAGGTGTACCATATTGCCAGGCTGAATACTCTCAAATTACAGGATTTGAGTGAGTGAGAGGGAGTCTGTAAGAGATCAGTAAGGTAGGGGGGAGCAAGACTGTGGAGAGCTTTAAATGTTAAAAGCGGTATTTTGTATTGTATTCAGCAGTGAACAGGGAGCCAGTGAAGATGAGAGAGAATAGGTGTAACATGTTCAATGGATTTAGAAGAGGTTATTATCCTGGCAGCAGAAGTTGTAAGCGATGGATACGTTTTTGTGGGATGCTAGATAGAATAGCATTACAATAATCTATACGTGAGGTGACTAGGGCATTAACCAATACTTCAGTATTGTGTTGTGTAAGAACAGGATGAAGTCTAGAAATGTTTCGGAGATGGAAGAAGGCAGTCCGAGAAATGTTACTTATATGGGAGGAATTATTTAATAATAATAATAATAATAATAATAATATTTATTATTTATTATTAATAATAATATTATTATTATTATTTAATAATTGCCATTATTAGTGTATAAATGGATATAAATAATTGCATTTAAATGATTCGACAAAATCTGTTGTATGTAAACGATACTGTTTTAAATGTTATTGTTTTTACATCAGAAATCCCGGTTTCCACGTCTACCTGTATTAGTTTAAATGGCACTTTTGCCACTCGCAATATGGCGGATGTGCTGACGTATCGTGTCGACTGGGCAACAAAGTGAATGCGGCGTCTATCTATATATGTCTATGGCAGCACCTGTATACAGTGCACCTGTGTCTGTCGCGATTGGTGTAAGAGAGCAGCGTGTCACATGATTGGCTGTAAGATTTGTTCCTCAATATAAGTGGCACTTCCTGCCTCTAGAGGTTGTCTTTAGACTTCATGGTGTGATTCATGTAATCTATTTCAAAGTACTGTATACCAAACATAGCAGCTTGTGTCTTATTTGTATATTTTTTCTTTTTGTTTAAAGTATGGGTATTTCCTAGTTATTGTATTGTTTGGTGGAGGTATTTATATACATTTTGTGTTTGCGCTGCACTTTGATTATATAAAATATGCTTTTTTTTTTTAATTCTTGTGAATATGTTTGGGATTCTTTGGACTTTGTGTGTAGTTTCCTCTTGATTGTTTTCTTTATTTTTAAGAAGACTGCAGTTTTATTTATATATATTCTTTATTTTTGAATTGGCAAGATTCATTGTAAATATTCTTCTCTATTTTTGATTTTTTGCATGTGTGCACCAGTAAATAAAACCCACTTTTCTTTTTTGAAAATTCCATCTCTTTTCCATGTTGGGGCAAAGATAGTAGGAGTGCTATGAACCCTTTTGCAGCGACCTCATGACCTCCCTCCATGCTCTCACCAATTCATATACTGACTTCATAGGAAGAGTCATCAATATCACTGCAGTAATCAGAACTGAGGTGGGCTGGAGCCCTGCCCAGGGTTTTTTTCCTGCCTTGTGCCCTGTGTTGGCTGGGATTGGCTCCAGCAGACCCCCATGACCCTGTACTTAGGATTTGGCGGGTTGTATAATGGATGGATGGATAATCAGAACAACTGTGATCAAAGTAAGACATAGTTTGTTTAGTAAGTGCCATATAACTAAAAGAGTTGTGCTTTTATGTTTCTTACGATGACACCTGCATGTTTGTTAGACCTGGGGCTCATGAATCAATATAGCAAGAGTCTATTATGCAGAATATTGCATAGTGACAGGTAACTGGCACCACTTGAGACTATGTCTGTGTGGGATCTCCGTGTATGCGTGTGTAGCTGTGTCCTATGTGAAATATTCTGGAGCTACTGGCAACTGGAACCACTCAAGACTTTTTATCTGGGTAGTATCACTATGTGCATGTCTGTTTATACCTGTGTTTGTGTACTAATCTTTAAGGGATAGAGCAGATGAACCCAGTAAATGTTCCTAGTAAGTCTGACGATAATACAGTGGGTGAAAAGAAATACAGACAAGAGAAGGACACTCAATGTTTTTCTTTATAGACTGCACATTTTTTTAGTACATTTATTCAAGATGGAACAATGTACAACTACAGACACCAACTCCTGGGTTTTCTTCAGTTAGTCCTGGTTCATAAAAATATACATGATAGGTAAACTTCCATCCATCCATCCATCCATCCTCTTCTGCTTATCCGAGGTCGGGTCGCGGGGGCAGCAGCTTAAGCAGAGAGGCCCAGACTTCCCTCTCCCCGGCCACTTCTTCCAGCTCTTCCGGGAGAATCCCAAAGCTTCCCAGGCCAGCCGGAGCCATAGTCCCTCCAGCGTGTCCTGGGTCTTCCCCGCGGCCTCCTCCCGGTTGGACGTGCCCGGAACACCTCACCAGGGAGGCGTCCAGGAGGCATCCTGATCAGATGCCCGAGCCACCTCATCTGACTCCTCTCGATGCGGAGCAGCGGCTCTACTCTGAAACCCTCCCGGATGACTGAGCTTCTCACCCTGTCCTTAAGGGAAAGCCCAGACACCCTGCGGAGGAAACTTATTTCAGCCGCTTGTATTCGCGATCTCGTTCTTTCGGTCACTACCCATAGCTCATGACCATAGGTGAGGGTAGGAGCGTAGATCGACTGGTAAATTGAGAGCTTTGCCTTACGGCTCAGCTCCTTTTTCACCACGACAGACCGATGCAGAGCCGCATCACTGCGGATGCCGCACCGATCCGCCTGAACATTCTTCCCTCACACGTGAACAAGACCCCGAGATACTTGAACTCCTCCACCTGGGGCAGGATCTCTCCCCCAACCCTGAGAGGGCACTCCACCCTTTTCCGGCTGAGGACCATGCTCTCGGATTTGGAGGTGCTGATTCTCATCACGGCCGCTTCACACTCAGCTGCGAACCGATCCAGAGAGAGCTGAAGATCACGGCCTGATGAAGCAAACAGGACAACATCATCTGCAAAAAGCAGTGACCCAATCCTGAGTCCACTAAACCGGACCCCTTCAACACCCTGGCTGCGCCTAGAAATTCTGTCCATAAAAGTTATGAACAGAATCGGTGACAAAGGGCAGCCCTGGCGGAGTCCAACTCTCACTGGAAACGGGCTCGACTTACTGCCGGCAATGCAGACCAAGCTCTGACACGGTTGTACAGAGACCGAACAGCTCTTATCAGGGGGTCCGGTACCCCATACTCCCGGAGCACCCCCACAGGATTCCCCGAGGGACACGGTCGAACGCCTTTTCCAAGTCCACAAAACACATGTAGACCGGTCGGGCAAACTCCCATGCACCCTCCAGGACTCTGCTAAGGGTGAAGAGCTGGTCCACTGTTCCGCGACCAGGACGAAAACCGCAGTGTTCCTCCTGAATCCGAGGTTCGACTATCCGACGGACCCTCCTCTCCAGAACCCCCGAATAGACTTTTCCAGGGAGGCTGAGGCGTGTGATCCCTCTGTAGTTGGAACACACCCTCCGGTCCCCCTTTTTAAAGAGGGGGACCACCACCCCGGTCTGCCAATCCAGAGGCACTGTCCCCGATGTCCATGCGATGTTGCAGAGACGTGTCAACCAAGACAGTCCTACAACATCCAGAGCCTTAAGGAACTCCGGGCGTATCTCATCCACCCCCGGGGCCCTGCCACCAGAGTTTTTTGACCACCTCGGTGACTTCAGTCCCAGAGATGGGAGAGCCCACCTCAGAGTCCCCAGGCTCTGCTTCCTCATTGGAAGGCATGTTAGTGGGATTGAGGAGGTCTTCGAAGTACTCCTCCCACCGACCCACAGCGTCCCGAGTCGAGGTCAGCAGCGCACCATCCCCACCATATACGGTGTTGACACTGCACTGCTTCCCCCTCCTGAGACGCTGGACGGTGGACAAGAATCTCCTCGAAGCCATCCGAAAGTCGTTCTCCATGGCCTCTCCAAACTCCTCCCATGCCCGAGTTTTTGCCTCAGCAACAACCGAAACCGCGTTCCGCTTGGCCTGCCGGTACCTATCAGCTGCCTCCAGAGACCCACAGGACAAAAAAGTCCTATAGGACTCCTTCTTCAGCTTGAACAGCTCCAGTCAGCTGCCTCAACAATAGAGGCACGGAACATAGCCCATTCGGACTCAATGTCCCCCACGTCCCTCGGGACCTGGTTGAAGTTCTGCCGGAGGTGGGAGTTGAAGCTACTTCTGACAGGGGACTCTGCCAGCCGTTCCCAGTGATAGGTAAACTTGCCGCTTTAAATTGGTACGGGGTAATTGGGAATTTGTGTGTATATAACAGATACCTACAGTTCTTCTGTCGAGGACTGATTTCTTCCTTGCACTCAGCAGTGGTAAAATATATTTTCCGGTTAACACTGTAATGGAAAACAGAGTCTGTAGAAAAGATCATCAGATGGATGGATATTCCAACTAATTTCTTTTTACATTTGGAATAAACATAGCAATTGTCATCTGTAAGAGTTTCAGAGAGTAGAACATTTCTTCTGTTTACTTTACAACTCAGATCTCTCTTCATATGTTTTTCTTGAGCATTTTTGAATTTGAGAGTATATACAGTATATGTGTATTTTAATTAATACTTTTGAACTTGTCTGCAAATTGTTTGTTTGTGCAGCCCCATTAACAAAAAATCATCTATTTTGGTATGAGGCAGGGAGTGAAAACTTGGCCACACAAAGGCAATAACTTGCCTGTTGTAGTCATGCTGACCAAATGCTCCTTAGCTGAGAATTAGGGCCTTTCTCTTTATTCTTCTGAATATTTACAGTTACATAAGCTCTTAAATGTGAAGAAAGGATCCAGAGAAACTCAGCTTAATTTGTGCCACAAAATAAAATGCAGCTTCGAGCCTCATTTCACGGAATGCTGACTGAGTTAATAGATGATTATGATGACAAAGGAAAGGGGAGAGTAATGTTTCACAGCTGCTGTTAAATCCTGGAACAGGATGATGTTGCAGTCTTCAAAAAGTCAGCAGGACAGCTGGTTTAAACACCATATTATAATACCTTATAAAATTGTATTTGTAGAGGAATTAAACATTATTTCCATCTACCCATGGCCCATAACCCATTGCTTGTCAGTGCCACATGTAATGTGAAGTTGATTTCTCTCATTTTCTTCCTCTAAAATTCCTGGGGTGTCCTACATCTGGTAGAAGACAACAGGCGGTTTAAAACAATGTCCCCCAATGTCTACATCTTCTTGGCATGTTATTGCTTGTGAAATACAAGATGTTCATCATGATTTACTCCATTCATAGAATGTTTTTGCACTCAAATATGAATATTTCTCCTTTTGTATGTTTACTGTATGTATTCAGTTTTATGTGATAGGAGGCAGGTGTACTGTACAAAATATCAGAAAAAACACAGGGGTAAGGCAAAGATGTAGCTGACAGCCAAGACATAACAGCAACCAGTATTGTTGTTTGCTACAGGAGATACAGTATTATGTTATGTAATGTAACCAATAGGTACACCTTTACATTTTTTCATAAACTATTTTTCCTCATAATGACACAACGTCCAAGCAGCACAAACTATAAACTGTTAAAACCACATAAGCTGCAAAAGTCTGACATATACTAATCTGAACTATGACTGCCTTATGCTAGAGCTGTATTACAAGTTTGGTTTTGTCAAGATTCAAAGTGTTTTTTTTCCTTGATTTTGGGCTTATCTTGGACTTGATATTCATACTCTGACTTGCCCTGGTCTTGGCCATCACAGGCACAAATAGTGGACGCTCAACCTGCTGAAAGTAGTAGCAAAGGAGAGGATGAAACAAAACTGATTGTTATTATGAACAATGTTGCACATCCTGTTTCTTACACACTAGCACTGAGTGCTTTCAGCCTACACATTATTTGTAAGAGGGAGTGTGTAAGAAATGTTACTGGGACTCCTTTATACAAACGACATGTCTTTATAACACCTCACTCTGAAAGTTACTGCTTTCTTTTCTTTTCAACCAAGTCACAAGTTTTTCTTTCTCTTTTGTTTTATTTCCATTTAGTCTTTCTAGTGTGTGCTTGACAGACATTTTGTTGTTTGGTGTGATATAATAATATGTATAATATGTCAAAAGGCAAATCTTTCTATCTGCATTCTTTAAAATATTTATTTGTGTTTGTGTTTTGCTTGTTTATTTCTGTATACTGGCTGTTAACATACAAAATGGCTCTGCCTTATCTCTGTACCCATTGTTACATGCTGTACTTAATTTCTTTGTGTACTTTCACTAGTTATTTTTGTTTTAACTGGCTAAAATAACTTTTGAGCATTTCCCTTTAAATGCTATTTAATTTTTGGAATTGTTTCTATTCTTTAAAGTTGCCTTCTGGGTGCTGTGGATGCTCATTTCTCACTATTTTTCATTTTGTTTTTTAACTTGATTTATCAGTTACTAGTCTTAAAACTAGTCTTAATCTGGCTTTTGGCTTGACACTGATAGTAACACCTTGAAATCAGATAAATGGATTTTAAAGTTACTGACAGTCTGCAATACACGAAAATACAGGTGCCAGCTTGTCTTTACTACACTTCAAACTGGCCACAAACATGGATGAAGTCATAAAGAGGGCCCAGAGGCAGACTTACGCCTTCAAAACCTGGAACCATAAAAGACGCTTTGAAAATAAAACCGCAGTGTATTAAATGCACCTATAAGTAGCTACTTTCACTCCGAATGCTAGTGCCAAAGCAGCTCGGTTTTACTGTACCGCAGGATCACTTTGTCTGAAGACAGTGAAAAAAAAGAGCCCAAGAGGCAAAAGAAGAAAAGCAAGGCGAAAAGGTTTTAGAACTGGCCTGCCGTTCATTGCAATGGGTAATATTCAGTCGCTGTCAAACAAGATGGATGAACTGTCTGTGCTTATAGCGGGTCATGGTGTATTCAAGTACAGTGTTATTTTGGGTTTTACGGAGAGCTGGCTTAATCTGAGATCCCTGACACTGTTTTAATGCTGGATGGATTTCATCTTATACAGTACGTGTAGAGAGAGATCCAGTGTGATGTGGAAAAAAAGGCATTAGTCATCTGTGTGAATTCAGAATGAGGTAAAAGGGAGCATATTATGGATAAAACTACACTTTGTAATTCAGACATTGAAATTCTGGCTGTCAGAATGTATATCAGCAATATTATGGTTATTTACTTTCACTGCACCAACGAGCCTCTATGCCCACTCACTATTCAGGGAGTGGATGTTGAGGTGGTGCACTGTAACAAGTACTTGGTGGTCTACATTAAAGACAGATTGAACAGGTCTCATAACACAGAGGATTTATATAAGAAAGAGCAGAGCAGGCTTTTTATTCTGATGAGACTGCATTCCTTGAATGTGGAAAGTGACATCCTTCATATCTTCTAAAACTCTGTAATGGCAATTATTTGGGCTGTAAACATCACTTCAAGAGAGACCCACTAAATCAAAATCTATCTATCTATCTATCTATCTATCTATCTATCTATCTATCTATCTATCTATCTATCTATCTATCTATTCTCCTTTCATGTTTTATAAATTGTTATAGTATTTAGTTCACCAGGAAAGTGATTGCATACCGTCATTACAAAAGTCAATGCTTTATCTTTTTGAAATCGGGTGAAAGATCTGTGTCTTTTCCAAAGGGCATTTGTGTGACTTTTAAAGTCAGTTAAGGTAAGTATTTGGAAATTCCTTGTGACTTTGATTTTTGGTTTGCATCTTAGTATGCTTGATTCAACTGTTAAATATTCAACTATACTGCCTTCTGCTCCTGCTCTCCTAATGCGTCCCAAAATGTACTATTCAACATTTCTCCATCTGTGGGAACAACTGTAGCATCATATGGGATAGTGAGACATACTGAGGTGCTGACATCATTCTTAGTGATGTGGGAGTAAAAGAAGTGCTGAGTGTTTAGTTAAAAGGCAAATTTTGCTCTTAAAAATCTTGTTTCAGCTAAGGAGTCATTTGGAAATTTTTTAAACTTTTTTTTCCCCTTTAGAAGGTTTTTTTTGCCACACATGAGCAAAAGTAGCTGATTATTGGGAAGTATTTTATGTTACTTTTTACTTATACTGGTTTTTGTGTACTTCTAGCATCAGTGGGGCAGTAAGCAGTATCTGTAAGTAAATAACTGGCGTCGTAGTGCCAAATATTTAAATGTAACAGTGATTCCTTTGTAGGCAGAAGTTAAGGCATGTAAAGAATTCATAGAGTGCCAAATAGAATCTCATACAGTTTAGTATTAACGTTAATGAAAAAGTGGGGACATATCCATTCATAAGTAAGAAAGCATTTATTTTAAGTTCAGATAGGCAGCTGACTTCAAAGTGATTAAGAGATGGGTTCCACCATATGTAGACAGGCATTTAGCCTAGATAGAACAGTTCTTAATGGTCAGGACAGTAGAGCAGTTAGGAGGCCGACAGCATAAATGTTCATTAATACAAATACAATTCAAATGGTGTGAGTGGAGAGCTTCAAAGTACTGAAGTAACAAGAGGGGTGCAAAGTAAGGAAAATAGAAAGTGAAAAGAAAAGTAAACCTCAAAGTAAGAAAACAGCAGGCAGTCGATGTAGAGAATGTTATAGGAACTTAAAAGGCCAAAAGGAGTAAGATAGCTGTAGTAGTTTTTTAATCAAATAACTTTTTAGTTTATTCATTTAAGTTAAATCGTATACATTTTGAGCAGTTTTATTAATCCAAAGCCAAATTTTAATAATGGGGCCAGTGCAAAGGAGATGCTAGCTAATCCAAGATCTTGTGTTCAGGGTCCCAGAACTGGAGGAAGAGTTGACTGGTCTGTGTTGTAGTAGAAAACTGGCATACCTGGCACAGATGTCCTTTAGAGAAATAATGTTCATGCCTAATGTGCAGTGGAAGGAGACAACAGACCAGAGATAGGTTGATAATGATCACAAGGCGGAAGACATTGTTATAATATTTATTTGTTTGGTTCTGTGTTCTTTATATTTGGTCTTTTCCTACAGAGTAGTGAGGCAGAAGTCAGGCATTAGTAATAAAATAATTGTTTTTGCCTAAAAATCCCTATCATGAAAACAAATAGAAACCTTAAAGATAGCAATTCTCTTGTGTTTTCAGTGCTGAAGGTACTTAATACCTATTGCATATATAGTTTCATTTTGAATTGTACTTCAGAGTTCTAGACTGTACTGTAATAATTTCTTACAAGAAGACTAATGTATAAGAAATGCTAGTGGCATATGGTACCAGATTATCAATGTGGTGGTTTCCTGAATATTTGATCCAAAATAACTTTTGTTTGCGGTGCTATAATGCAAATTCTTGCTGTTAAGTTCAGTGTAATTTATTGGGAATTCTTTTATCTTTTATTCTTTTTTTACCTTTTGTTAAGGTATGTTATATTAGAATATTTGAGGTATTTGTGTAGTAGAGGTGTGCATCATCCTTTCAGATAAGCTAACATAATCAGCTATCATGGACATTCATTTTTGCCCAAGTTTGTGAAAATTTCAGTGGATCTATAGTTACACCCATATTTCCACTGATATTAAAAACATAGAAATAAAAGGAGACACTAATTTGTGTCCAAGAATAAAACTTAGCAGACTTCTGTAAAGTGTCATTTCTTCCCCTTTGAGCCACTACCCAACAAAATATCTGTGCATGTCCTTATATATATGTACAGTATAAACAGTAGTGCCAGCGGTGAGCACCACAATGGGTGGATTCTCTGCTCTTCATGTGGCTGTTTAAGGTGACTCGCTATTCTGCTGCACTAGTTGTAAAAAGTGGGTGCTACTGTACAGAGTTGCCATTTTGATAGGTGCTCCTGCTGTTGCCAGCTCATTCTTTTGGTGACTTGTCCCTGGTTGATGTAACTGTCCAGTGCCATTGCAATATACTGTAAATATATTGTCACGCAGGTGCACACGCACAGGGGACAGATCAGTGGCTCTAATGATGGTAATTACCTGATGATGTGGTATTCATCGGATCATGAGCCGTTTCTTCTTTTCTCCATATTCTTCTCTTTTCAACATTCTCGTGTATATTGATTTTAGTTTTCTTTGTCCAAAGAAAATTGTTCGAGAACTGGACAGACTTTTAAAGAATGTTTTCTGGCAAAGTCTAATCTGCCCTTCCTATGCTTGAGGTTTACCAGTGTTTTGCACTTTGTAGTAAATCATCTCTCTTTGCTTTAAAGAAGTTTTCGCTTGATTGGCAATGATAGGTCAACCTTCCAAAGAGTGTTCTTGGTTTGGCTAAATGTTGTGAAGTGTTCTCCTTCACCGAGTACAGAATTTTCAGTCATCCAGGACACTTGTCTTCTGTGATTTTCCAGACCTTCTGGTGTTCCTGAGTTCACTAGTGTGTTCCTTCTATTTAAGAATGCACCAACTGCTTGATTTGACCACTTCTTGTGTTTCTGTTGTTTCTCTAATGAGTTTGTTTTGTTTTCTCAGCCTAATGATAGACTGTTTTTACTTGCATGGACAGCTCTTTGGATCTCATATTGAGAGTTCACAGTGACAGCTTCTAAATGCAAATTCCACAGTTGGAACCAATTCCAGAGCTTTTACATGCTTATTAATCAATGAAATAATAATGGAACTGCTCTCACCTGCCTGCGGACCAGCTTGTCAGTCGAATGTCCAAATACTTTTGATACTGTGGAAATGGGGTTGGAGTATGCAAGAAAATGTCTGTCATTCCTAAATGGCTCAAAGCTGAAAGTCTATACCTCAATCACACGTTTGCTTAATTTCACATCCATTTTTGTGGTGTACAGAGCCAAAATTATGTAAATTGTGTCACTGTCCAAATACTTATGGTATTGATTGTATACATACATAAATATATAAGTTGTCACGCACAAGTGTTTGGGGAACAGCGGATCGACCCGGTTTGCTTCAGAACACGTCCTGCGAGGGGTCGACGGTGGTGTACTAACCTGTCTTTCCTTCCTTCTTTAGAAAGACCGAAACGCCACAGCCGTAAACAACGCCCGGACAGCATTAGGTAGCACACACTTCCAGGTCTATTCTATCCCTCTGTTGACCCTTCATGACATCATACTCCCAGAATCCATCACAACTGTCCCAGCATTCCTCACATCAATGACTGGTCCGCCTCCATAAAATGTCCGTCTTTTCTCCCTTCAGTGTCTTTGGTTTTTGTATGAAACGTTGGATGAATCTTTTTGTTGCAGTATACGGGGCTGAAACCCCAAACCTTGATCAGTATCTGTGTCTTTATTACAAAGTACATGTATATATAATAGCAAAGGTGCTTTGCATTTTGACCAATCTGCTGTACCTGATTTTTGGCTTAGGAGATATGTGTGCATTAAAGTTTGGCATGGACACTGTACTAGGGCAGGGGCATAAAGTTGATAGATTTAATTTGGAACTCTGCTATTACGTAATGTGTTGTGCAGTTTGTTGCTATTGTTCTCAAAGTATTTCTCCACTTTTAAGTAACTTTTCATTATAATTGTGAGTTATTTACTGCAACTTCATCCATTTTTTTGACTAAACCAAGAGGAAGGTGTGACTCCTGACTTTCCAAAATAGTATATCTAAATAGTATATCTAAAATACTCTCTAATTTTCTACTTTAATTTTTTTTTATGGATTTTTTTTTAAATAAATTCAAATCAAGCTTCAGCTGTCAGTGCAATTCTGAACCTGGCCTATTAAATCTAATTAATGATACACTTTTGAATACAGATACCTCTGAGTACTCTGTCCTCCTCCCCTTGGACCTTAGTACAGCTTTTGAAGCTGTTTATTATGTCTTGCTAATCAATCATTTTAATGGGTTGGGCATAGATCATTCCTCTTGAAAGGATATTTCCATTACCTACTGACAAATCTTAATCACCTACAGTTATGGCAGTTGTAGTGTACCTAAAGGCACAATTCTTTGACCTCTTTTAACATTTATCCACCTTTACGTTTACTAAGTTTCCTAATTATTCTTGTTAATATCTTCACATATGCTCTTTTATATTATAATGTTATCTCAGAATTTCACAATTTCAGTATATCCAGTATATCTAGATGAACTTATGTCAATGTATTTTTTAAAGCTGATGTTTCCATTAGAGGATGACAAGGGTCTAGAGTTTGTTCCAGAAGTGTGAAGCATAAGGCCAATAAATTACCATCTCTTCAAAACAGGGCACATTCCAAAACACACTCACACAGAGTGACGTCATTGTGATCTTGAGAAGTCCAGAGAATCTTGAAAACATAATGACATAGTCAACAATAAACCTTTTACACAGGGAATGACTAGTTCTGGTTTGAAAACAATTCCCCAGAGCAATATAGTAACAATGCTGGCCTTACCACAAAGAAATCACATTGTAAAGGAACAAAGAAAAGTCACTGGAAAAGTCCAATGATTTTCCTGTAGTGTCAGCATTCTCCTATCATTATACCTCAGTTCCTCAATTTTGATCTATTTACTGTGTATATTATCACATACAGAAACTATAAATTGTTTGTGGCTAGGGGAATAAAACTTTGGGCTGAATAGTATCAAAGGCTTTTTATTTGCCAATGATATTTTAAACTGTCTTATATTGTTCAAATAAAAGCAGCTTAATGTGAAATTCATATTAAAGACAGTTATATAGATATATTTGATTTAAAAGCTTTGAAAAAGACATGGTTTGTCTTTCAGCAAAAATGTAAATGAGTTCATCACAATGCTGTGTCATTCTTAATCGTTCCAGTGAGAGTAAAAGAAGTGATTTATACAGTAATCTATACTTTAAAACATTTAATGCAAGGAAAACAGTTGCCAGCATGGCAAAACATTGATTTATTACAACATGAAGCAAATAAGCATGCTAAAGCTTGATCGATTTCCTATTAAATATACTGCTCAAGCAAAGAAAAGTAATGATAAATATTGCAATCAGAGTATGTGCATATAGCAAAGCCCATAATATCCTCATATATAGATTTGGCAATATAGAGTAATTTTGCTGTTTTAGTTGGACTTTCAAATTATTCCATCAGAGTAGAGGAATTAGATAAAAAAAATTATGAACTCATTTAGTTTGCATGACAGGGCATACTTACCATTTTGAAATGTGGCAGTAGCTGTAGACTCTTCATGTTTGGTGCAATAACAGAAGAACAGGCCACAGAAATAAATGCACAAGTCAGTAAATGATCAAAACACATATACTGTGTAGTGCAAGAGAATAGTTTTAATAAAGAAAAGCTATACACAAAACTGTGATAAAATTTAAATACAAAAGTAATAAATAACTGAAAATAAAGTTAAAGAAATAGTACATACTGTATATATTTACAAATATTAGATAGTATTATAAACACCACCTAAATAGAATTATTGATATATGTGTACATACACAATGATGAAATTGTAATCAGGTAATAAGTCCTGGCCAACAAGAGTGTAATACAAGCGTACAAGCAAAGAAACTCAGGCTCATAATAGTCAGAATGCAAGCCCTTAATCTTCAGGGCTTGAGATGTGTACAGTATGACGATATGTCCATTCAACAAGTAATTGAATCAAAACTAACTTAAACACAGATATCAAAAGTGAAATAAAGGAGTCAAAGTTATAATAATAATAATTTACATCTGAAACTCAAATCAACATACTGTATACTAAAACAAGTACAAAATTATTAACAATGGTGGTGACCCATAAAGAGTAAATGTCTGAAATCTAAAAGAAAAAAAATGACTCACATGAACCTTATCTGAGAGGTCAATGTCTGCAAAAAAAATCACTTATTAAAAGATCATCTTAGTTCTGTCATGTGACATTTTCCATAAACGTTTTAAATTTTAATACATTAGATACTTTTAAAAGTGAAATAAACCAAATTGTAAAGAAGCACCACTACAAAGACTTCTTCAAATGTTCAAACATTTAACATATGATTCTGAATATTCTGTTAATAGCTCTGAGATGGCTTTGCAGTGTCTGAAAAATGTATCCTTTGCTGAAGATGAGTTCATGGTCTCATTTGATATTGTATTGCTGTACACCATGTGTCCAGTTCATCTGGTCACAGAAACTCTACTGTACAAACAAAGCTAAACTATATAAGAAACAACACCTGGATGTACTAGGACACATCATCAGTGATGTATGCTGAGGTCATCTGGTGTTTCAGGTCTCGCAACATCATACACCCTCGCTCAGGCGACCCAGTTGGGGTTGATCAATCCCCAACTTGCACCCCAGTAACGATCCTCGGACCAGCCCTCTTTATCCAAAGTCACCTTGAGGCTTTCTCTGCGGCTTTACTTGTGGATTTAATGGCCCTCTTTTTGGCCGCTCCTGTTATGCCCAGCCGTGTGAGGACTCAGCAGAGTGAGTATCCTGCAAATCCTCTGCAGCCAATTTCTATGGGCTCATAGAGTGCTCTCCTGCACTCCTCCATCAGCTCCTGGTACTTTGCACATTTCCTCTCGCTAACTTCCTCGATACGCTCTTCCCAGGGCACTGTCAGTTCCAGCATGATCAGCTGTTTTGAGGCCTTAAAGGTAATGATCATGTCTGGCCAGAGTGATGTTGTTACAATTTGCTGTGGGAATTTTAGCTGCTTTCCCAAGTCAGCCCGCAGTTGCCAGTCAGAGGTTGCATGGAAGAGGCCTGTTATTACCGCCTTTGCCTGGGATTGCTCTCCTGCTTTAATGAAGGTAACTGCCTTCTTCGAGTCATGGAGGAGTTTGCTTGTGTTGATGCTGCAGCCAAGCTTTCAGATGACCCCACCATAATCATATGAACAAAGCTGGCCACAAAAGACATAATGCATCTAATATCACTTCTCCATAAAACTTATTTTCATTTTAATGGAAAATACTACAGAAGGCATTCCAATAGGATTTCCATTATCAGGACTCTTAGCTGAACTGATAATGCAGTGATTCAAAAGCGTGGCTCTAACTCAGTTCACACCTACACTTCGGATACACAACGTTGACAACACATTCGTCATATTAAAAAGTGACCAGCTGATTGATGTCTACAACCACATCAACACAATATTCTTTGCAATCCAATTCACTATGGAAAAAGAAATAAAATGATGCATCAATTTCCTGGACATCTCAATTGAAAGAGGTAACTACACCACCCTGATTACAGTTTATCATAAGGAATTTTACACAGACAAAATATTACACTTTCTAGCAATCACCCATCATCACATAAATGGAGCTGTGTTAAGACACTAGTCCGAAGAGTTCACTCCCATTGTAATACCAAGGAGACTAAACTCTTCACATCAAACGGCTACCCAAAAACATTCCTCAGACAATGCTTACATAGGAGACAACAGAGACTCCAGCAAACAATCGACTATAACCTGGCCCCCCATCCCACCTGGCACACACTTCAGTACTTATCCTTTCTAGATCAGGCATCAAAATACTGCATAAGCCTACAAACAATCTGCACACTGTATTTTCTAATGCCCAGCTGTATTTGTGGGAGAAATATCAAAAACACTCCCAATACAGAAACAGGAACATATCAATCCTGGGAGGGCCATTCCTGGGAATGATTAGCAGGTGGCCTTGCCTCCTGGGAAAACACCCACAAGACACATAGGACATAGCCTAGGACATTCCTCTTTACAAATAATCACAAAGAAAAATGTACATAATAAATTAAACAAACATTAATCTATACTAATAAAAGGCAAAGCCCTCACTGACTGACTGACTGACTGACTGACTCATCACTAATTCTCCAACTTCCCGTGTAGGTAGAAGGCTGAAATTTGGCAGGCTCATTCCTTACAGCTTACTTACAAAAGTTGGGCAGGTTTCATTTCGAAATTCTACGCATAATGGTCATAACTGGAACCTATTTTTTCATCCATATACTATAATAGACTTCTGCTCGATGGCCGTGGGAGGCGTAACTCCTGCCCATATAAGGCCGTCCATCAGCGGCAATCCAATAGAAACACTGTCGATAAATATTCACGGGTGAAGGACTGTGCTTATGCAGACGAAGATGAGATGGTCAGGGTGGTGTTTGGCACAAACTCAGCGAAACTGCGAGAGAAACTTTTAAGTGCCGGGTCTTAGCTAACATTAAATAAAACCATGGACATCGCACGAGATGGCACAAGCAGAGCTGGGAACCTTCGATGCATGTACACCGAGCGGCTCACGTGAACTGACGCAGTACACAGACAAAAAGCAACAGTTCCAAAGAGTGCTGAACAAAAACCGAATTACACAATTGAGAAGGCAGCAAAAAAATATGAAACGTGTGACACATACAAGCATATTCATAAGTAAAGCTACTGCGGAAACAAAGCACATGGTGGAAAAAGTCAATGTCCTGCTAAAGGAAGACAGTGTAAAAAAAACCCGTGCATGCAGTGTGTCACGTCTCAGATAAAGAGGAAGACGAGCTGTTTATTGATGCAGTAAGAAATGAATCAATGAATGAAACCTGTTATCTTTACAACGATTGACAATGTAACTTGAACACAACACATCCTACAAATACGAACCTGATTGAAAGAAATAATGATAATCAAATCCTTGATGACAGCAACACTCCGATCTGAGTGTATACCCCGATCTACATACTCTCAAATAGATAAACCTCACGCAGTGGAGCAATGGAAGAGGCTTCGCCTCTAGTGCCGACGTCCAAGGTTCGATTCCCGAGAGGGGGTTCACTGAGTGTGTATACCTGATGACCCCAAAATTAGGGCAAAACATGTGTCGTGTACTCTTTGCATTATTTCACAGTAAAACTATTTCAATATATATATATATATATACACACACACCTACATATATATCAGCGCTTCCCGATTCATTTTACCCTCGCACCCCCTTGGTTTGAGACGTATGAAAAAATATGCGGTTAACGCAGAAGGACAGATCACCAATTGAAGCTTTATGAATAATGGATACTTTATTCGCCATCAATGATTGTTTTGGTAAAGCCATACTCAGTGTAATCATTAGATGAACGGTAAAAAAGTAAGAGCGAGGGGAGGGTGACTTATTGAGGCACGCAGGTGAAAGCACAACAGCACACGGGCTCGATGTAGTGCGCGTCAACTCGATCTAAATTGCGATCACATTGGAAAAAATATATCTTTTCAGGTTCTATTTAGTTGACACAAATACAGTATCTTTGGTTGAAATGTAAGGCAAATTTACTCTTTACATTTCTATGGTGAAGAAAAATTTATGCAATGATGCCTACATTTAACTTACATTGCTAACAAAGATATTTCTGTCGACTAAATAAAAATTTCTTCTATTTAAAATTTAAATAGAACTTGAATAGATACGATAGTTCATAATATCCATGCAGATTTGCACATAAGAGCGGGAGTCATCCGTTTTAACAAGCAGCGTTTTGCACTGATACGAAATAGCCTGCCCATTTAATTGTTTAGGAATGGATAAATAAATTAAGATTTGTACAAATAATGTTTTTCATTTTTCTTCCTTGATGGATTCTGGCACCCCAAAGAGTGTGTGTATATATATATATATATGTGTGTATATGTATATATGTAGATATGAATGTACATGTATATATACAGTATGTTTATATATGTGTGTGTATGTATATATATATGTATTTGTGTGTATATATATATATATATGTGTGTGTATGTATGTATGTGTGTATGTCTATGTATATGTATGTGTGTATATATATATATATATATATATATATATATATATATATATATATATATGTGTGTATATGTGTATATGTATATATGTAGATATGTATGGATATGTATTGTAAGATATGGCCGGCCATTCATCCCAGCCAATACCCCCAAGCCGCCAGGTGGAGCCCTCCTTGCACCATGGAGGTCCCCAGAAGACCAGCAGGGCATCATGGACAATGTGGTTTTTATGCACAGCCCTGCTGGATGCCATGGGGGCCACAGGAGGGAGCTGCAAGGAGGACCGAGGGCTTCTTCGTGCCCTGTGACCCGGAGGTTCGTCATAGGAAGAGCGGCGGACTTCGGGTTGAAGAAAAGGACTATTTACCCTGACCCGGAAGGAATAAAGACTTGTGGACTGTTGGGCAGAAACACCTCCGGGTCAGGGAGTATAAAAGGACTGTGGGATCTCCCAGACGGCGAGCTGAGTTGGGAGGCAGGGTGGCTAAGCGTCTGGGAGTGGAGGATTGGTTTATTGGTTATTTGTGATTATTATTGGAGAATTGTGGAGAGGAGCGTGCTTTGTGCACATAATTATTATAATAAATAATTATTTGGACTTTTATCTGGTGTCTGACGTGTGGTCCGAGGGTACAAGGGTGCGAGAAAGCACTTAATCTGTCACAGTATATATATATGTTTATATGTGTGTGTGTGTATATATATATATGACAGCAACACTCATCACCCACAACAGTGACAAAACAATTACATTGACAATCATGTAACATTATTTTCAAAATGTTTCCTTTTCTTTTTCATTACTTCTTTAACACACTACTTCTCCGCTGCGAAGCGCGGGTATTTTGCTAGTACAGTATAAATAAAAGCTATGAAATTAAACAATACAAACCAGACCCACTATTGTGAAACCCAGCCAGGCAAGACATGTTGGCAAAAACATGACATTCTCTTTGCAATATGGTAATTTGTCTGTGGTGTGCAGTGCTTTCCTCAGTAATGTCATGTCACATACAACTTCATAGGGAAAAGCATTACTATCTCTGGCACAAGATCTCAGATGCTGAAGCTCCCTTCTTGTAGTAATGGCTGCATCTCAGTCTTTTCAAACTGCTGGCACAGTTACTGTTACAGCTTGGCTTGGTAAACTGGATATCAGCTTTATGTTCTGGAAAGAGAGGAGATCATTAGCTTTCACTCAAGGGAGAGAGTGGCTCATCAGCTTTTTACTTTCAGAGTGATGGTGCAAAAGAGATTATTTTGGAGAGTGCGTTATGCAGAGTTCCCCTGGGAGTACCCTTAGAATCTCCCTGAGAAAGTTCAATGCATCTCATTTTTTAAGGAATAAATAACTTCTCATGATTGGATTAAGGTTACTTCCAGTTATAATATCAGTACCTTCTCATAGTTGTGCTGTTTTGCCCATCACATACAATACAATACAATGTATTTTTTGTATAGCCTAAAATCACACAAGAAGTGCCGCAATGGGCTTTAACAGGCCCTGCCTCTTGACAGCCCCCCAGTCTTGACTCTTTAAGAAGACAAGGAAAAACTCCCAAAAAACCCTTGTGGGAAAAAAAATGGAAGAAACCTTGGGAAAGGCAATTCAAAAAGAGACCCCTTTCCAGGTAGGTTGGGCATGCAGTGGGTGTCAAAAAGAAGGGGGTCAATATAATACAATACACAGAACAGAACAAATCCTCAATACAGTATAAAAAATAAAAAATGTACAAGTATGGAGCAGAATTTAACAGTAGATGATATCCCATAATATGATTTGGATTTGTTTAGAGTCCTGAAGACCTCATCCATCAGGCTGCCTCCCCATTTGGTCATTCCACAGTTGAGTCAGCACTTGGCCAGCCAATCTGATGAAAGGACCCATCTACCCCACGATTCCTGCGATACTCTATCAGGGATGACTCTACCTTAGGCAGGCAAAACAACTTGGCAGGTGGGCCGTGGCACCAAGTGCCACATTTGAGTACCAGAAAGAGAAACAGAATAGGTGAGGGTTAGTATTCAAATTATAACTATCATGTTACTTATGTTTTAGTGCTAATGACTAACAACAGAGATGCAGTCTGTACAGTTAATCAGCAGCTCTAGTCAGGATATGCTAAACTGAAGTAGTGAGTCTTCAGCCGGGATTTAAAAGCTGAGACCGAAGGGGCATCTCTTATAATAGCAGGCAGACCATTCCGCAGTTTAGGGGCCCTGTAACTAAAAGTTCAACCTCCCACTGTTATTTTATTAATCCTTGGAATCATAAGCAGACCGCATCTTGAGATCTTAATGTGCTTTTGGTTTGTAAGTCATGATAAGTTCAGACAAGTAAGCGGACCTTGGCCATTTAATGCTTTATATGTTAAAAGGAGGATTTTGAAATCTGCCCTAAACTTAACTGGGAGCCAGTGTAAGGATTTAAGAACTGGAGTTATGTGTTCATATTTTCTTGTTCTTGTAATAATTCTTGCAGCAGCATTTTGGATTAACTGGAGGCTGTATAAAGAACAGTTTGAACATCCAGTGAACACCGCATTGCAGTAGTCAATCCTACTAGAAATAAATGCATGAATTAATTTCTCAGAATCCTGTTTATTTAGAAAACGCCTTAATTTCCAACATTTTTAAGATGGAAGAAACTTGATTTGGACAACTTTATAATGTGCTCTTTAAATGACATGCTAGAGTCAAAGATAACTCCTAGATTGTGGGCTGATTCAGTAAAATTAATGGTGATTCCAACTGAGCTTAATGATGACAAAATATTGTTGTGATCAGCGTCATTACCTCCAACAATTAACATCTCTATTTCATCGGTAGTTCTCATTCATCCACTCCTTTAATTCACTAACACAACTAATTAAAGACAACATCTGAGAAACTTAATTTGATCTAAATGAAAGGTATAACTGGGTGTCATCTGCATATGAGTGAAAATTAACATTATGTTTCCTAATGATAGATCCAAGTGGAAGCATGTAAAGTGAAAACAGTAAAGGTTTGAATACTGAGCCCAGCGGGACACCATATTGAACTTCTGTGTATAATGATGGAGTACTGTCAGCACATTTCTGTACATATTGGAATCGATTTGATAAATAAGAACTAAACCAAGCGAGCACGGCCTGTAAGCCCAACATCATTTTCTAGCCTGTGCAGTAAAATAGAATGGTCAATTGGTGTCAAATGCTGCGCTTAAGTCTAACAATATAATTACAGTGGAGTGTCCTTCATCACAGGATATCAGAATGTCGTTTACAACCCGTTAATGCCATTTCTGTACTATGACCAGTGCAGAAACCAGACTGGAATTTCTCAAATAAATTGTAATGTGTAAGGTGTGACTGAAGCTGATTGGTGACTACTTTTTCTAGTATTTTAGATAGAAAAGGTAAATTTGAAATAGGCCTATAATTATTTAGTATGTGTGGGTCTAGGTCTGACTTTTTAAGTAATGGTTTAATGACTGACACTTTTAGTGCATCAGGTACTGTGCCATGCAATAATGAACTATTGATAATGTTTAGAATAGGCTGCAAGAACATCCATTGCACTTTTACTAGTTTTGTTGGCACTGGATCTAGGGAACAAGTAGTGGGCTTCATTTTAGAAATTAAAGTTAAGACTTCCTGCTCAGTTACAGGATTAAAATTACTAAAGTGCTGAATGCAATGTGAGACAGGGTCTGCTAAGCTAGTATTTGGTTTGTACTGTGATGCTGAGATCTGGGATCTTATATTTTTAATTTTCTCATTGAAGAAGTTCATAAAGTCTGTACTGCTAATATCTGTTGGTATTTTGCACTGTAGATCTGAATTCCCATTTGTTAATTTAGCCACTGTTCTAAACAGTACCCGAGGATTTTTATTATTGCTATCTATTATGTAGAATAGTATTCTGAGCGAGCTTTAAAGAGGGCTTTTTATATTTTTAACACTCTCTGTCCATGCAATTTGAAAGACATGTAGCTTTGTTGTTCTCCATCTGCGCTCCAGTTTTCGACACTCTAATTTAAGAGCTCAAGTGTTTTCATTAAACCAGGGAGAGTTTCTATGTGCTTTGATCACTTTTGTTTTAAAGGGAGCCACTGTGTCCAGAGCATCTCTCAAGGTCACATTATAATGTGATGTTAGCTGATCTAAATTGTTTTCCACGTTTACATTTGATGTTAACTGATCTAAATGGTTTTCCACAATTACCCTTGCTCAAAATATCTATAAATTTTGAAGCAGAATTACAATCTAGATGTCGCACTGTCTTTGTTTTAATCTATGAGTGTGTTGGCAAGGGCAAGAACTAAATCAAATGTAATTAAGTAGTGATCGGAAATAACTTCATTTAATGGAGTAATATTTAAATTTTGAATTTCAACTTTGTAAGTTATAATTAAATCTAATGTGTGGTTATGATTATGAGTTGGACCTTTGACAATCTGACAAAATCCTACTGAATTTAACAAATAAGTAAAACATTTGCTAAAAGTGTCAGTTTCCACATCAATGTGTACATTAAAATCCCCCATCAGTACTACATGATCATAATTTATAGCCAAATCAGATAAAAGGTTGCTAAATTCAGTCATGAACAATGAATATGACCCTGGTGGCCTGTAGACTAGCACTATAATTGTGTTGGTGTGCCACTAAAGCCTAAGAATGGGCAATGCCCACTTTGACCTACAAGGCTTTAACGATCTACAGGATCACTGCAGAGAAAAATAAAATTATAGCTGATTCTTGTAGACATGTTTGTAGTTGTAAGCCAAAGAAAATTGGCAGTTATTTTAAAGACTGAACTCTTAGCCTCTCTACACCAGGGGTGCCCAATGCGTCAATTGCGATCAACTGGTAGATCGCAAAGGTAGTGCAGGCAGATTGCGTTGCATTCAAAAAAATTTTTTTTTAAATGTTAGTCTATCATATATCCTCCCTATGGCATTTGCCACTTGATTGACATACAGGGCGGCCAGTTTGAGATCTCTTTTCTTCTAACACACTGGTGTATCCCGCACGCACAATCAAACGTGCCAGCTACTGCAGAACTCTGGCTGTGATCTAGTAAGCCTTTCAATTTATATCGACTAAAGAAGGGATTTAAAAAAAATTGTTTGGGGAAGGTATGGGCTGGATGTGGAATTGGAAGAGTATTTTTTTCTCACAATGTCACAATCGAAATGTGTTTGTCTAATCTGTCAATCTATCATTGCTATTCCAAAGAAGGAAAATGTGGAAAGGCACTTTTGAACTGTTCATAAAAACTACGAAACTGACTTCCTTCCGAAAAGCGATCTGAGAAAGAGAAAGGAGAGGGAACTAAAATCGCAGTTAATCAGACAGCCATCATTTTTCACTTGGCTGAAGTCAAAAGCAAAGGCAGACACACCGAAGCATCATTCCGGGTGAGTCACTCGATCATTAAGCATAAGAAGTCCTTCCAAGATGAAGAGATGATAAAAAGAGGCCTTCGTTGAGACAGATGGCTAGGGAGAAATTCCTGCTGAGATTTCAAGACCCCTGGCCGGAGAAAAAGGAGTTTCTCCTTGTCATTAAACATGCAGAATACAAGCAACTTAATAACGATCAATGGCCGTTAGATTTGGCATTTTTTTTTCGATCTGATCAACATGTTGAATGAGCTTAATTTACAGCTGCAAGGAAAAAAGAACTCCATGATCAATATGATTAGCTCAGTTAATGCTTTCAAACGGAAAATGCAACCTCTGTCCTCAAAGCTGCAGTGCCTTGATTTTGGGGAACATCCAAAACCTCGCGTCAGAGCTGGAGACGCAATGGAAGACATGTGCGCAAATTGACTGCATACGTTACACAGAGCAGATTGAAAATTGCCTGTCAGACTTTGACAGATGGTTTCAAGACTCAGCTTTACTTGAGCCAATCACTACATTTAAGTGCTATCCATTTAGTGAAGATGTTGAGGGTGATTCACTCGCATCAGAAATTGCAACACTGTTTCACCTAAAACTCCTCTACAGTGGAGGATGAGATTTTGACACTACAGGATGACATTCAGCTGAAGTCTGGGACTCTAGGACAGTTTAGGAACTTACTCACAGAGGAAAAGTACCCAAACATGAGGAAATGTGCTACCTCCTTGACAGCATTATTCAGCTCTGCTTATTTATGTGAGTCAGCCTTTTCCCACATGAAGATTATTAAATCCAAATACTGCAGAGACCATAAATGTACTGAATTGTTATTGTGCCATAAAGGTTATTCAGTTATGCAAGGTACGACAACATATATATTTTATGTATAAAATATACTCAGTATACTGTATATATATATATATATATATATATATATATATATATATATATATATATATATATATATATATATATATATATAGTGGTGGATTGCCTCCATTTTACTCCGGCCCTCACCCCCAGGCTGCCAGGAGGAGCTCTCCCGACAGCATGATCATGCCCCGAGTTCCAGCAGGGCATCATGGACTATGTAGTGTTTATACACAGCCCTGCTGGATACCTTGGGGGCACCAGGCGTCTCTGTAGGGGGTCTCGTAGGCTCTTATGTGCGTCATGGTCACGTGACAAGAAGAAACGATGTGCTCCCGGGTTGAAGAAAAGGACTGTTTACCCTGACCCGGAAGGAATAAGGAACTGTGGACTGATTGAGCAGGAACACCTCCGGGTCAGGGGCTATAAAAGGACTATGGGCCAGTCCAGACACTGAGCTGAGCTGGGAGGTAGGAGGGTGAAGTGTCTGGGCGAGGAGGAGAGAATATTATTGTTGTGATTATTGAATTTATGAGTGTAGAGTGCTTTGTGCACATTGTTATTATAATAAATAATAACTGTGGACTTTTTACCTGGTGTTTGGAGTGGTACCTGAGGGTGTTAGAGGTGAACCACGCCTCTATCTGCTACAATATATACAGTGGTGTGAAAAACTATTTGCCCCCTTCCTGATTTCTTATTCTTTTGCATGTTTGTCACACAAAATGTTTCTGATCATCAAACACATTTAACCATTAGTCAAATATAACACAAGTAAACACAAAATGCATTTTTAAATGATGGTTTTATTATTTAGGGAAAAAAAATCCAAACCTACATGGCCCTGTGTGAAAAAGTAATTGCCCCCTTGTTAAAAAATAACCTAACTGTGGTGTATCACACCTGAGTTCAATTTCCGTAGCCACCCCCAGGCCTGATTACTGCCACACCTGTTTCAATCAAGAAATCACTTAAATAGGAGCTGCCTGACACAGAGAAGTAGACCAAAAGCACCTCAAAAGCTAGACATCATGCCAAGATCCAAAGAAATTCAGGAACAAATGAGAACAGAAGTAATTGAGATCTATCAGTCTGGTAAAGGTTATAAAGCCATTTCTAAAGCTTTGGGACTCCAGCTAACCACAGTGAGAGCCATTATCCACAAATGGCAAAAACATGGAACAGTGGTGAACCTTCCCAGGAGTGGCCGGCCGACCAAAATTACCCCAAGAGCGCAGACACGACTCATCCGAGAGGTCACAAAAGACCCCAGGACAACGTCTAAAGAACTGCAGGCCTCACTTGCCTCAATTAAGGTCAGTGTTCACAACTCCACCATAAGAAAGAGACTGGGCAAAAACGGCCTGCATGGCAGATTTCCAAGACGCAAAACCACTGTTAAGCAAAAAGAACATTAGGGCTTGCCTCAATTTTGCTAAGAAACATCTCAATGATTGCCAAGACTTTTGGGAAAATACCTTGTGGACTGATGAGACAAAAGTTGAACTTTTTGGAAGGCAAATGTCCCGTTACATCTGGCGTAAAAGGAACACAGCATTTCAGAAAAAGAACATCATATCAACAGTAAAATATGGTGGTGGTAGTGTCGTGGTCTGGGGTTGTTTTGCTGCTTCAGGACCAGGAAGGCTTGCTGTGATAGATGGAACCATGAATTCTACTGTCTACCAAAAAACCTGAAGGAGAATGTCCGGCCATCTGTTCGTCAACTCAAGCTGAAGCGATCTTGGATGCTGCAACAGGACAATGACCCAAAACACACCAGCAAATCCACCTCAGAATGGCTGAAGAAAAACAAAATGAAGACTTTGGAGTGGCCTAGTCAATTCCTGACTTGAATCCAATTGAGATGCTATGGCATGACCTTAAAAAGGCGGTTCATGCTAGAAAACCCTCAAATAAAGCTGAATTACAACAATTCTGCAAAGATGAGTGGGCCAAAATTCCTCCAGAGCGCTGTAAAAGACTCATTGCAAGTTATCGCAAACGCTTGATTGCAGTTATTGCTACTAAGGGTGGCCCAACCAGTTATTGGGTTCAGGGAGCAATTACTTTTTCACACAGGGCCATGTAGGTTTGGATTTTTTTCTCCCTAAATAATAAAAACCATCATTTAAAAAATGCATTTTGTGTTTACTTGTGTTATATTTGACTAATGGTTAAATGTGTTTGATGATCAGAAACATTTTGTGTGACAAACATGCAAAAGAATAAGAAAGCAGGAAGGGGGCAAATAGTTTTTCACACCATATATATATATATATATATATATATATATATATATATATATATATATATATATATATATATATATATATATATATATAGTGACAGATAGGGGGCAGTATCGCTCCCTTGAACCCTTGTCCAAGTCGCCAGACACCAAATAAAAGTCCACAAGTTGACTTTATGTATATGGAACAGTGCACAAAGCACCCTCCTCTCCACAATACTCATTAATTAAACAACACACTACAATAAATCAATCCTCCACTCCCAGACGCGTTGCCACCCTTCCACCCAGCTCAGCTCACCGTCTGGGAGCTCTCAGAGTCCTTTTATAGTCCCTGACCCGGAAGTGTTTCAATCCCCAGTCCATGTGATCTTTTATCACTTCCGGGTCAGATAAAAAGTTCTTTTCTTCACCCCAGAAGCACGTCATTCCCCTTGTCCATGTGACTCGGACGTACTTCCGGGGCGTAGGGTAAATAACAGTTGTTTCTCCCTGCAGCGTCACCTAGTGGCCCCCATGGCATCCAGCAGGGCTGTGTATAAAAACTGCAATGTCCATCATTCCCTGCTGGTCTTCGGAGAACCTCCATACTGCAGGGAGGGCTCCACCTGGTGGCTTTGGGGTATTGGCTGGGATAAACGGCCGGCCATACACCACTATACATATAATAAATATGAAAGAGTGGTATTAGTAGATAAATGAGAATTACACTTTGCAAAGAATTATATATATATTTTTACTTGCTAAATTCTGTGGCAGATCTACCAAATCAGATTTTTAGCTCTGCACTAGAATGCTATGCCAGATTTATTTGCACAATGGTAGAGTTTTATAAGGACATTTTCTGCATTTTGTCTTTATATGGTATTCTTTATATGTTTCTGTGTTAGTAAAGACCTTCCAAGATGGAGATGATGAGATCATATGATGAATTGTTTTTCATAAAGTAGTAACTGTGTTGTCCATACAGTACATGATAGTTCATACATTGCAAGGTGTAGCAATCTATCCATCTGTCTGTTTTCCCATATATCTTCCATTGTTTTCCTTCACTCTTTGTTGAAAGTTTGCATTTTAAACAACTGCTTACTTTCTGGTAAAAAGCAACATATTAAAAAATGTTACATTTTATTTGTCATCTGAGAGTACAGTAGATTGCTCTGTTTACAGTCATTACTGATGACAAGAATGTTGTGATTTAGACCTTGATTAATAAAATCACATAATTGAAGGAGGCTGTGCTTTCTTATTCTAATAATAGTAATTGGAAGATGTCCATTTTTTTTTCCTTGGAAGCAACATAATCTGGGAGCTCACCAGTTGAAAAGATAACATGGAATAAATTGGAATCTATGGAATCTACCAAAAGTCTTAGAGCCCAAAAACATAATGTTCTTTCAAAAGCACTCCTTAGGAAATAGTAAAAGCTGACTGGATTGATTTTGTGATCCAGTTGCTGGTGATGGTAATCAATATCAGATTATCAAAAATTGCCAAGCTTTTAATTCTTTTAAATGCAAACTATTATTCCCCTCTGTCAGACTCAAATGTAGTTAGCAACTGAAAAATCAATCTGCCGTTCCTAAACTAATCATTAGTGTCTATGAAGTGAACAAGATTACAAAACAGTGTTAAAATGGCCCAGTCAGGAGTAATCAAGGTAAATAACTGAAGTACAAGTTAAATCAGGATTAATAAATTGACAGAAGAGAAATAGTAAGAAAAGACTTCGTAATAAGAATACTAGAAAAATATGTTATGCATACGCAGCAAATAAATCATAGTTAATGTTTGATGTTTTTTCTTTTTAAATTATAAAGCTTATGATACCTTATGTTTGATTTTACAGGGCGGTACATGAAAAATAGCCGTATATAAGGCAAAGAGCCCCTCTTTGGATTTAGCCCCATTAGACACAGTCAGGTGAAATTAGCAGGAAGTCCTGCCAGGGGTGTCAGATTTGACAGATCCATATTTTAAAAGTACCCTTTTCAAGCAAAAACCACTCCCAACCCCACCTCTTCTAGAGAGAAAGAGAGAGAGTTTCCACAAAAACAGCTAATAATAAGGAGTTTTGATGTTATTAAACTAAAGTGGCAAGGGAGAGAATGAAAGTTTGGATGATGGAATTTTATAATAGAAGAACAATTCAATCATTGTGTCATAATTCTAGGAAAAAGTGCCCTAAGCATAAACAAATAAAACTGCATATAAAAGCAGATACAATTACAATGCAATACTTTGGTAAACAAGTATTCATAGTACACAAAAACTGTTATGGAGTAATTGATGACATATGTTGAACATGTACATTACTGAATGCAAACACTGTAACTAAATGTTTCTTTACCTTTTTAAAATGACTACCATTAATTTAAATTGCACAAATATATTGGTTGCTGGGTTTGTCTGACTCACATTGTAAGACAAGTAGTAAGGCAAATAATGGACAGGCAGAAAGGCAGAATGGATAAGGAGTTACAGAAAACCAGACTGCTACGGGTTCATTCCCTATCACATACTGAATATAGTATTCCAAACAGTCATATAATCTGCCATTGCTTCAACTAGATAAACATTTAAATAAAAGTATTTCTCTGTCCATAAGACACTTTGAAACTGTACATTACATATATGTCACCATATAAAATTGCAGACATCTCAAAATATTTAATAGAGAAGTAATTAAAAAAAATACCATTATGCTTACAGTATACTTTTGCTAGCATTGCAACAAGCAGGACCTTTCTGGCAATTAATAAATAAACACTCCATGATTTATAAAGAAAAACAGTGACAAAGAATATAAGCCTATTTGGCTGTGTATCTTGCATTTTTTTTCTTTCAGGTTAAACAAAATAATACTTTTAAATTTGTGACTCCACTAAAACCGTGCAATAAGATGAAACAGAGAATATTTTGTGCACATAGAAACCAGCTTTTAATATCAAATATGCTACCAATGTATTATTATTTAATAATTATTGATTTGTTGTATATGTTGCTATTCAAATATAAAAAGATAGCCTACCAAATATTGTGCAGGTTTTATTTGTGGAGCAGTAAACCTCTTCTTAATCAGACTTAAACAAGATGAGTTTAGATGCCATTATTTTCAACTTAATAGTACATTGTACTGTTTCACATATGTGCGCTTGAGAGGCAGTCAATGGGCTTGACTAAATGTGTTGATATACCAGATCAGGGGTTGGCAGTGTGCTCTAATGCTTTTTCTCCTTCCTCTACAGATCTACAAAAGGACAACTGGCTTAAACTCACTTCCAGTTCCTCCACAGACCCCATTTCTGGGTGTGGCTTGTCAGACCTCCCATCCACTACCAACACTGACCTCACTTCCGGCGGCAGCTCTGCAGATCTGCCCCTTCTTCCCTGCCTGCTATAAAACCCCAGTCCCTTTGTACCACCTCCTGTATTTGACTCCGTCTAGAAAGACAACTTGGTTCTTTGTGCAAAATTGTTTGCAGCTTTCCCAATTCTTTTCCAAGTATACGTGGTGGATCCTCAAAGATTTTTCTGCTTCTGTGATTTCTCATTACAGCTGTCAAACCTCTCCAGCAACTTATTGAGTAGCTGGTATGTTGCAGAGGTCATTCTACATTTCCCTAGACATGAATGAATGGTCATAAGACGGTGTCACACATGTGTGATTGGGAGACATCTGAAAGGCCTTAAGAACAGTACTACCACACCAGACCAGGGGGTGGACGAGCTGCACTAACTCTTTTTCTCAATCTTCTTTAAACCACGGGAAATCTCGCCAGGTCCTGGTGCCAGTGATGACGTCACTTCAGTTTTCGGCACCAGTAAGGGTGTTACTTCTGGTCCTGGCGGCATGGATGGTGTCACTTCTGGAACAAAAGACGTCACTTCCGGTTCTGGTCCCAATAATGTCACTTCCAGTCCAGAGGAAGTCACTTCAGTTTCTGGTCCCAATGACGTCACTTCCTTTCCCGGGCTTTAAAGCCGCCATCTTTTCCTGTTATATTCAGTTCTGTTGTTGACTTGAACCTGTGATCATCTCAATTGATTTAAAACCCATTTGCAGCCAAGGCACATTATATGGGTGGCTGCCCCAAACCCTTTTATGTTTATGGTCTGCTTTTGTGACAACGGAAAATAAGTTAATTCCTGTTCAGATCCTGATACCATTGTTATGAAAATGAACTCGTGAGAAACTCTCTTCAGCTTATGAACTGGATATAGGCAGAGTGAACAGTTTGATTGCACTGATTGCCAATTCTTGAAAGCAACGGTTTCCTGTAGCATCTGTAAATGCTTCAATTTGAAACAACAAGTTCTCTGGTGTTTCACTGTTGACGAAATTCCTAACCCATGAGATTCCAAGTGATAATGAACCAAGGCAGAGAATAAACTAAGGGTGAAACTCACTCTGTCTTGTTTTGTCAAAGAACATAACTACTGTTGAATGCAAAATCTCCACCTTCCTTTCCATTTCTGTAGACTCAGGCAGTCAAATCTGATAATGCAAAAACAGTTATTTTACAACTTCAAAACGTCTCACCATTAAATCTTTTTTTGATAGAAGACAATTTAATACAATTCAGACTGAGCTTAAATGCTGATCCAAAGTCTAGATCTTGCAATGACAGGGAAATGCCTGCTTGGTTTCAGGTATCTGGTGATTAGGTAGTCATTATTTATTCACCTAACACTGGATTTTATTACTCTCTTTTGTGTGCTGAAAAAATACAATCTTTTTAAGATCCCTAAAAATCACCTTTTTTAACTCAAAGCTTTTGTTCACAGTTTAAATTTTTCTTAAAGTAGGCTTGACAAAGTGTAAATAAACTTCTCTCATCACTAATAATTTCAATTTCACAGCAATATGTGTGCTGCAAAGCAATATTCTGAATCTGATGGCAGATTTAAATGCAGAGTGAGTGCATCATATTGCTCCAGAATTCAGGCGACACACTCTGAGACCACTAACCAGCATGAAGAACAGAGATCAGCTTGAGGGGACAGTCGCCATTGTTTAAAGTTTGATACAAATCTTTGAATTCATACTGGCATTTGGCAAAGTGTTAAAACTTGTTACAGATCTCTTTAATCAAATACTCTACAGGGTGGTCCAGATCTAATTATGCAATTATGAAAAGGCGAACACATCACACCCGCTGTTAGACTGACAACCGTCTCCCCACCATTTTGGAATGCAGGGCAGGTGCTGCCATCTATCGGGAACAAAACATATTTTTTTGTGAATTCTCTTTGTAATAAACTTAATAAGTTATAGCGTAATGAAAATTGCATAATTAGATCTGGACCACCCTATAATTTGCTAAGCAGTCATTCCATTGGCTTTTTTTCCAAATATATCATGAGAATGATATATATATATCTTAGAAGCTCAAACTGTCTGCTTTAAAATCGTAAATACTAAATGCACAACACTGTGTCCCAGTCCTTACAAGATTTTTTAATTTTCAAGTCATTCAGTTCCAAACGAGAATCAGTACTTAAATAATATTGTTTGCATTGGGCTGAGAAAGCTGCAAGATGTCAAAATATGTGCTGACAAACCACCTGTGAATCTTGGATCTATATTTCATATTTGCTTCGACAAAGCAGTATTGTTACTACAAAATCTGTGGATTCGTCAAAATTCAGGAAAAATGGAGAATCTGCAATATCTTTCAAGAGCTATCATTCTTTAAAATAAAACAGAATTAATTAAATGTGTACTTTGTTCTGTGCAATTTAAAAGCATCAAATTCATCATGTAAAATTTCTCCCAATTCATCTGCATCATTGATGAGTGTATGCCAACCCACATAGGGTGAAACTCAATTCTCTGTGTTTCTGTTTGCCTTTACTAACCATATTTCCAGTTCCATATAAACACCTCTTGCTGCCACCACAGCGCTGCTATGTCCTTTTTGTAGCCTGGAAACCAAAAGTACTCAAAATGAGGCTTCACCAGTACATTATAAAGGTTGAGCATAACCTCCTTGGACTTTTACTCCACATATCGTGCTATATAACCTAACATTCTGTTAGCCTTCTTAATGGCTTCTGAACATTGTCGGGAAGTCGATAGCTTAGAGTCCACTATGACTGCTAAATCCTTCTCATAAGGTGTACTCTCGATTTTCTGACCGCCCATTGTGTATTCAAACCTAACATTTTTATTTCCTATGTGTAATATTACATTTACTGACATTAAATTTCATCTGCCACAAATCTGCCCAATTCTGTATGCTATCCAAGTCCTTCTGTAATGATATAATGGATTCCAAATTATCTGCTAATCCACCTATCTTGATATCATCTGCAAACTTAACCAGCATGTTACTTATATTCCTATCTAAATCATTTATATATATTAAAAAAAGCAGCGGCCCTAGCACTGACCCCTGTGCAGAGCTGGCCCTAGACAATTTCGGGCCCGAAGCAAACTGATACCGAGCGGAGCCCGATCCCTGCAGCTAGGGGGTCCGGGGCAGAGCTCCGGCCGCCAAGTGATTTCCTGCATTCTGAGCTGCAGAAATGCGTTTTCCCGGCATCTACAACCTTCACTTTTTGACGATTTCCGTTTGACACTGACAACCATAACCGTAACACACTGACAGGAGCCAAATTTGCAGGCTGCCAGCACAGACTGTCGTACAAGGCCCTGAGTGAAGGGTATGAGTGATGGAGGTCGGAGTGGGCCCTCATAAATGTCTTTAGTGATGATACATTAACACATAAAGCTACAGCTTTTGCTGTTTCCACCAGGCAGCACGTGGAGGTAAATAGCTAGGCCAAGCACGTTTTTTTATGCTTTTTATATTTTTTTATATTTTTTTTTTTATTTTATGAAGATGAGATCCACATTATTTTGTTTTTACATTTTTATTCGGTTTTAAAGCTTGTTTTCATACTTTCGAGATTTTCAGATTTCTGTATAAAATAACTTACCAGCAGATATTGAAATCTATTTCACACAAAAGACACTTTTCGAACCTTGGCACTGGCAAACTCATAAATAAGTTCGGAATAATCAAGAGTTTCGACTATCTCTTGCTCAATTGAAATCAATGCCAGACTATTCAGACGTTCGTGGCTCATGGAGCTTCGCAAGTAATTTTTGATAAGCTTGAGTTTTGAAAATCTCCTCTCTGCCGAAGATACCGTTATAGGCACAGTCAATGCTATTCTGAGAGCCACGGCAACATTAGGCATGGCAGTTGCTAACTCCTTCTCATAAAGATATTTCAGTGCTTGCATGGCCGTTGAGTTGCTAGGAACTAAATTGGCAAACATACGAATTTCACTGCATAGTGCGTGTGGATCAATATCTGATTCATTATTCTTCGAGTCAGTTAATGCAATTTACTAAGTCCATAGAGTATTTCACCAAGGTATTATCATCCATGGATGATATTAACTGATAATTGTACAGAAATCCAAAATTGTTGAAATGCTGTTTCATTTGATCAAACCTCTCATTCATGGACATGATTGCTTGATCCAGAAGGACAAGAAAGAATTCTGTGTGAAACTTTTCCTTTGGATCAGTTATTAACTCATCCGTTCGTCTCTGTTCGTAAACTGGTTACTGCAGGAAATGCAACATCCTCGGAAGGCATCTCCAATTCATTAGCGAGCTCTCTGGCTGTAGCTTCTGCTAATTCTAGTCCATTTTCTGTACGAAACCAAATAGTCAGAGACACTGTTGATGCATTTGAGAGCAACATCATAGTGCATATTTTCATTTTGCAAAATTTTGCTGGCTACATTGATCTGTGAAAGAATGTCGTACCAAATTGCTAAGGAAACAAGAAATGGAAAATTTTTCAGCTGCTTGGGTAATGCAGCAGCTTCAGTTCTAGCCTTAGGATCTTTAGAATCTTCAGAAACATCTACCAGCGTGTCATACACAGAGCCTATTTGGAATCTAACAGCTTTAACACTCTCAATCCTGCATTCCCATCTAGTGTCACAAATGCGCTTCAGAGTGAAATTATTGATGTGCTTCTTCAGAATCTGCCAGCGTACTGTAGAAGCACTAAACAGCAAATAGATCTGATGTAAGGCCTAACTACTATCTACAAGACATTCTTTCTAACAAAATGGAAATATATTGATATGAAGGAAAGTGATGGCTTTACGAAGAGGAGGGCCCCTTTTATGGTCTGTCGAGAATGCAGTGCGGCGGAGCGGCCCTGGCTGAAGTGTAAGTGGCCACCTACTGAGGACAGAGTCACAGATGAGTCATGGAGGTGGCAACAGGTGCGCGGGCCTGAGTGAAGCGTAATGAAGATTGGAGTGCCGAGTGGAGATGTCCACGTGGAGTAATTAGGTAATGGAATATGTTGCCCGTGAATTATATATATAAAAAAAATTAGTAATAGAGGTTGGAGTGAAGGAGTCTGTTGCTTTATTGGGCCCTCCGCAGCACCGTCGCATCACAGGAAAAAAAAAATCTTGGGCGGAGTGGGCCCCCTCCAGCTGTGGGCCCAAAGTGGTCGCTTCATTTGCTTCGCCCTAAGGCCGGCTTTGCCCTGTGGAACACCACTTTTAACATCGTCCAGTTCTGATGAGGTTCCTTGCACCATCACCCTCTGCTTCCTGTGTTTGAGCCAATTCTGCACCCATTTAAAAACATCACCCTGAACTCCCACTTCTTTTAATTTGATGCCCAACCTCTCATGTGGAACCTCATCAAATGTTTTCTGAAAGTCCAGATAAATAATATCATATGCTCCACTTTGATCGTATCCTTTTGTTGCTTCCTTATAGAATTCCAGCATGTTAGTAAAACACAACCTCCCTCTTCTGAACCCATGCTGACTGTTTAGAATAAGTCCTGTCCTTGCCATGTGTTGCTCAATCTTATCCTTAATAATTCCTTCCATTAATTTTCCTGTGATGCATGTTAATCTTACTGGCCTATAGTTGCTTGGATCTGCCCTGTCACCCTTGTTATATAATGGGATGACATTTGCCATTTTCCAGTCCTTCGGAATCTCTACAGTGCTCAGTGACTTTCTAAAAATATGTGTCAAGGGTTTATATATGTACTCACTAGCCTCCTTAAGAACACGAGGATAAATATTATCTGGTCCTGGTGATTTGTTTGATTTCATCTTATTTAATCTGAGCAGCACTTCTCCCTCTACTATTTCCAAATCCCTCAGTACCTCCTTAGTAGTTGTGTTTACCTCTGGCAGGTTATCCACTTGCTCACTTGTAAACACCTCAGAAAAATGTAAGTTTAGGGCATCTGCTATTTCATTGTCTGTATCTTTTAATTCCCCTTTACTATTTCTGATGCACTTGACCTCCTCCTTGACTTTTCTTTTACTACTAAAATATTGAAAGAATCTCTTAGGGTCTTCTTTCACCTTATCTGCTATATTCCTCTCCAACTGTCTTTTAGCCTCCCTGATATCCTTCTTAATGGTTGCCCTCATGTTCTCATACGCTCTACAATTCACTTTGCAGTCGTTAGTCTTATATGCCTTATAAAGCAGTTTTTTCCTTTGCAACTTCTTTTTTAATTCACCGTGGAGTTTTTTTTAGTTTCCTATTACTTCCAAATTTAGGTATGTATCTGTCCTGCATTACATGTAAAACATTTTTAAACCTGTTCCACTGCTCCTCGACTGTCTCCACATTTAAAAGCTTATCCCAGTCTATCCTACTTAGACTTTGTCGCATCTGCTCAAAATTAGCCCTACCAAAGTTCAACTTAACAATTTTAGTCTTTGCATCTGCACTCTTACAAAATACTGAGAATTGTATTACATTATGGTCACTTGACCCTAGTGGTTCAATCACCTCTACACCCTCAATTCTATCCTGATTATTACAAAATACTAAATCCAGACAGGCTTCACCCCATGTTGGTGCTTTAACATGTTGTGTTAAAAACAGTCACTGATTACTTCTAAAAACTCCTGCTCTTGTGCTCCTCCATCTGCAAGGTTATCCCAGTTAGTATTTGGATAATTAAAGTCCCCCATGACTATAATATCTCCCTGTAAACTTGCCTTTTTTGATATTACTAAAAAGATGTGTGTTGAAATTACTTTATAGGTTAGAAAAAAAAGATGAAGTTTCTAGGCAAAGAGGAACAGAAATAGAAACACCATCAGTTTTGGTCATTACAGACTCTTGCACAATTTTAAGACAAATAACCCAAAATGAAATGTGACAACCAAGTCATTTATTTTCATGCACACAGCCTTAAAAAATAGTCAACCTAGCAACTATGGCGCCTGCGCGTGTTTTGTTTTGTTAGACCTGATATTGGCATAGTTGAAGGAGAAAATACCTGCTGTATTCATTGTATAGTGAAAAACTGGTCTACTACTGCATCTGTGAACAATGCACCAAAGCCAAGAAACATTTACCTCTGTAACATAGAGGCTGTCATCGACTTTGTAGATTACATGAAAAGAGGTTCTCGTAAGTCGACAATGGACAAGTGTGCCACAAAGGTTATGTTAGTGTTTATTCTATTATTTGCATGCTACTTTTCATATAAAACATGGAATAAAGTATTGTATTGGACAGTTAAGAGGACCAAAGACCAGAAGACCACCTACACCTTCGTTGCTGACAGGAAGTTGGCAATTCTCTGACAAATAACTGGAGAGAACAGCTAGCTTGATTAGCTTCCTCTGAAGTAGTTCTGGAGCAATAGAATTAAAAGCAGAAGATCCTGACATAAGAATCAAAGCAGTTTAGGAATGTGGTGGAGATATGACTTGCTTAGTAACAAATTGGAAATGGTCCAAAAAAAAAAATCATTGATAGATCTGAGCTTGGCCAGCATCAAACACTTACATTTTTTTTGTGGCTACAAAAGTCAAAGCGACTGATCTTTAATCATTAAGCCCATTAACCTTATCATTCTTCAGAAATGGGACAATATTTGTTTAAAGCAAGTTGGGACACTGCATAGAGGAGTTAAATGTCAAATTGTTACTATCAATTAGCTTGCTATGCTCTTCTTTAGAACATATGAATTATGTTTATTGGTTTTTGCTTTTTTTTCTGAGAGAGTGGTGGGGGGGGCATATAACTTTGTAGAAATATTTATTTTGTTTCACAAAAAGGAAAAGGAAATTGATCACAGTAATTATTGGCACATAAGCCTTATTTCTGTCCTGTGCCAGACTACTGAAAATATAATCAGAAATAAATTAGAAGACTGCTTGTATGAAATTGGAAGAGAGAATTAAAATTATTGTAATTTAGAAGCTTTCCGAATTTTAATTTTACTTTTAAAGGTCAACAGACCTAATACATTTAGGGAGGCTACTCCAAAGTCTGAGTAGAACAGAACTGAAGTCACTGACTAAAGACAGGCTAACTGAAAAAGGGACAAGACTGTGAGAATTATCAGATTGCAATTAGGGGACTGCAATATTTTACTGATGCATGTCAGAGTAAAGGTTCAGAGAAATTTAAGTGTAAAAGACACTGGCATATCATATGATTAAAAAAATGCTAAACAAAATACATGTGCATATTTAAAAAGTACTTGATCAGACACAGAACCTTTAGAACTGCTGGTGTGAATTGTACTATGCAGTGCATTTGCTAATTTCACTTTAGAAATGACTGGTAGAATGTCTCGCTTTATCATTAACTTTAAGTTATGAAGGCTGTTTGTTCCAAGAAATTATATGATTCCAGACCATGGTGATTAAAGCACTTTTTATTGTTTTAAATTCTCTCTCTCCATACAGTGTGTACTAATAAATGTGAAGTTTTGAATTTCTTGCTCATTATTTTTAATCACATTTTTCCCACAGTAATTAAGGAGGATATGTGATATAATTTCATCAAGGTAAATTCCATTTCACTCTTAATTACCCTTGCCTTAAGAAAAGTAACAAGATTTGAAGCCTTTCTTAAAAATGGGTTGTAATTATTTGGTTTGTCTAATATTCAAGTAAGGCTTTACGTCACCATGTGTTAAGGCAAAAATTGGTTTCTAGTAGATGTCAAATGAGAGTTGCACATGCCTGCTTCAAAGCCTAATGGAGATCTGTGACTTGGGAAGGATGAGCAATACCAAAATGTGCCTTTCACCTGAATTGTTTCACATTTATATATGTTTTCATTTACAGCGTATATTTTGCCTTTGGTTATTCACCATTGCCCATGAATATGATGGGTAAGGGCAGCCTGATGATTTCTTTGGCTTAGTAGAAAACTAGTTGTTGACATTTCAAGGCACTCCTCTAAAAGTGATGAATATTTTCCATTGCTTCCAAAATTTAATAAGAAAATGGACAGTAAAAAAGGTGTTATTAACACTACCAAATTATTGTGACTCTCTGAATATTTATCTTTAATTTCCAACCACAGCCAGTTATGACTTGCACAATGTGGTACCAGAGAGCAGTGGCAGCTGAGGAGCAGTACACACCTTGGACAGAGTTATAATCCCAATTACGCTTGACGACAGATGCATTATCCAGCTGCAACAGTTAAGGCTTCTGAGAAGTTTAGTATTTGTAGGAGTCCAACAAATGTGAGAACAAAGGCATCTCGCACATGCAGCCCAGTAGACAGGATATCCCAGGATTAGGCATTTAAGGGTTTCCACCTCTTCAAACAGGCACTTGCAGTTGGGAGAAGAGCAAAGTCAATGACTTGCCTGGCCAGTAGAGCTGATAAAAGACGTATGGGAGGTAGAACAGAGCTGGTTAATTTTTTTTAATTTCCCGCAGCTGTAGACAAGATAACTGTAGCCTAGTAAACAGGCACAAATAATTTTAGGAAGGCACAGAATGGCCTAGCCAAAGTAATTTTTTGTTGTTACACCCTTTTGTGCAAACTCACTCATATACTTTTAATGTAATTAATGCAGTAAATCAGTTTTGACTGCCTGAATGTTATTGTGAGTAGGGGATTAGTTGTAGGATACCTCTGTTTTGCCACAAGACTCAAAGAGATGTGGTAATGTTTTTTATTTTTCGTTTACATAGTAATTTAATTATTCTTGCATGCTAAATATGTAGGGACATTGTGCGGGTTAAAATTTTAGTTATGAGTTTCAGAAGAAAATCTGTTCTGCATTTGAATTTTGAGATCTGAGTATTGGGTGGGCTTTGCTTTTGCTGCATGTTTGTTATTAACTAATTTTGGATAATAAATACTTTGGCATAGTATATGTTTTGAACATTCCAGGTGCTATGCTATAGTTACATGTTTACATGTCGTTCTTACTGTAGCCTTGTACATTTTCTAACTGCACCGTAATTAATTGTTTATAATACTGTCCATTTCTTCTTACTAAGCAATTATGTCTAGAAGAAAACCATTATTTTGGAATTATTGTATAAGGTTAGAGTGTAGGCAGTTACCAGTATAACACCATTTCTCTGCTATTACACAGAATAAAGGTTCAGTATCAGGATGCTTATCTTTGACTTATAAATAACTACAGATGTAATGTATCAAAATGGGAAGCACTGCTACCCAGTAGGTGGCACAGTGGATAACAACAACAACATTTATTTATATAGCACATTTTCATACAAAAAATGTAGCTCAAAGTGCTTTACAAAATGAAGAATAGAAAAATAAAAGACATAGTAAGAAAATAAAATAAGTCAACATTAATTAAAATAGAATAAGAGTAAGGTCCAATGGCCAGGGTGGACAGAAAAAAACAAAACTCCAGACAGCTGGAGAAAAAAAAAATAAAATCTGCAGGGCTTCCAGACCATGAGACCGCCCAGTACCCTTTGGGCTATCTACCTAACATAAATGAAAACAGTCCTCTTTGTATTTAGGGTTCTCACGGAAGGATTTGATGATGATGATGGTCACGTAGACTTCTGGCTTTTAGTCCATCAATGTTGGAGCATCATGATGCTTTGAGTAGGTGGTGGTGGCACAGGCCGCCACCACAAAGAAACCAGAAAAAGAAACAGAAGAGAAAGTAGGGGTTAGTACAGATTTTACAGCCACCATGAATAGTCATTATGATGAATTGAACATACAGAGTATCAGGATTAAGTTAAAGTGAAGTTATGAGAAGGCCATGTTAAAGTATTGTGTTTTCAGCAGTGTTTTAAAGTGCTCCACCGTATCAGCCTGGCGAATTCCTATTGGCAGGCAATTCCAGATTTTAGGTGCATAACAGTTAATAGTTAAACTCCTTTATATAGTTCCTTGGTTGTACTTTATGTAGTTCCTAGGTGGTACTTATATAGGCTTCATCTGTAGTTATGGTTTTATGCCCCAGGCCTAAGACATGCAGTTACGTTAATTATTGACTCTACATTATCCCCGGGTAAATGCAGTTGCACACCTCAAGAAGCCCATGCTCTCCCAATCTGTCTACTGACTTTATAGGAAGAGTCACCAGAGACATGAATGTCACTGCCGAGGTACATAAACCTCTCAATGAGGTTGGCATTCTCTCCACAGAAACTATCACTGCTAATGGTCATTAGATCTATCTGACATTGACGGTGAATTGGACATCTTGGTTGAGAATGAAGTATCGATTTTATTGCTATATGTCAGGACTAGCAATATCACTTTGCAGCAATCTGGGGTAATCAAGAAGAGTTTATTATCTTAGTGCACCAGTTTTGTGATCATTTTTTTTTAACTTCAAGTACCATATGAATCCTAGCAGTATGGAAATTTTAATTTGTCAACCAATTCTATTCATAGCCACTATATTATATTAGGGCGGCGCAGTGGCGCAGTGGTAGTGCTGCTGCCTCGCAGGTAGGAGACCCGGGTTCGCTTCCCGGGTCCTTCCTGTGTGGAGTTTGCATCTGCGTGGGTTTCCTCCCACAATCCAAAGACATGCAGGTTAGGTGGCTTGGCAATTCTAAATTGGCCCTAGAGTGTGCTGGGTGTGTTTATGTGTGTCCTGCGGTGGGTTGGCACCCTGCCCAGGATTGGTTCCTGCCTTGTGTCCTGTGTTGGCTGGGATTGGCTCCAGCAGACCCCTGTGACCCTGTATTCGGGTTCAAAGATGGATGGATGGATATATTATATTAATATATTATGGTCATGGAGAATTTGTGGGAATTGAAATTGGCCCAGGTTTATATATAATTCACTGTGTTATATACCCTGACCTTGATAGATCTAAACAAACAGAAACCACAATATGTAGAAAAGTGATGGTTAGCTCACAGTTTATCAAGGATCACAATGTGTTGGACATTTTTATATTAGTCATAGCTTACTACCCACACACATTCTTGTAAATATGATACTTTAGTTATTCCCAACCATACTCCTCTTTTAACAGACCTCAAATCATTATGTCCCACTAGAATTTTCCTGTGGAAACTTAACCCTTTAATTCTAGTGAATGATGCATTTATACATTTCATCTCCACACAAATCAATCTGTTTTTGAGAGAAATATGACTCCAGGAATATCTGCTGGTACACTTTAGAAAATACTCAAGACATTTCTAATGGGATAAATCGGACTAGATGGGTTTCAGAGTTGATCTGTGAGATTTCAGTAGTCAAACTCGAATATGCATAATTCAATATTGCTTTTTACAAAAGAAACACTGTCACTACAAACAGAATTTAACCACATCACTAGTACTACGTCATACCATTGTTAATACGAACATTGAGAAAGGGTCATTTTTTTTTCAATTTTACCACCATAAACAAATCAAAAGAAAATTGACATTCAATTAGAGAGATCAACTGTTATGTCAGTCATGTAAAAACACAAAACTGTCAGAAAACTCACAAAATGCTCATTGCCCACCTCCCTTCCCAAAACGATTCATCCAGTTTCCCACTGGTACAAATTAAAAAAAAAGATGTTAAATAATAATAATAAATCAAAAACAAGTCAATAAACACTAGAAAAGTCAGCAATACCAGTACATTCAATAATCTACAATGGGCTGTGTTTTCCTCAGCCACTGCAGGGTTAAAGGCAGTCTGTTGATGGTGAAGGACAGATGATCCATCCTCTAAGGTTGTCATCTACAAAACACATGGCGCATAGAAAAAGATACATAGAAATATAGAGAATAAATAACACACAAAACTAATAAGAAGCACAAAATAATGAAAATAATTAACACTGGTAACACTAGTAATATAAATGAAATAACCAAAAATTGACAAAAAGACTTGGAAAAGAATTGTGACCACTAGTCAGGGAGCAACCCTGGCTCAAATATAAAACTGTTTATTGTAAATTTTAAGTCTGATCATAAAGTATTCTTTATTTCTAATCCAACCTCATCATTGTCAATCATAATATATATATATAAAAAACTTGATCACTGTTCTGCTATTGTTTTAGAACAAATGTGATTATTTTGGATTAACTGCTACAAGGAAACCTAATGATCTTCCTAAAATTAAATTTGTCAAAGTGATAGTAAATATGAAACCAGATGCTAACAAATGGTCAACCTTCCAACTTACCTAGGATAATTAACACTTTAAAATAAATGTCCTCCAAAAATTTCTATATCTTGTTTAGATGATCTCTATATAAACTGTCCATCCATCCATTCATTTTCCAACCCGCTGAATCTGAACACAGGGTCACCTTTAGCCAATCCCAGCCAACACAGGGCACAAAGCAGGAACCAATCCCAGGCAGGCTGCCAACCCACCGCAGGACACACACACCAAGCACAATTTAGAATCGCCAATCCACTTAACCTGCATGTCTTTGGACTGTGGGAGGAAACCAGAGTGCCTGGAGAAAACCCACGCAGACACAGAGAGAACATGCAAACTCCATGCAGGGAGGACCCGGGAAGTGAACCCAAGTCTCCTAACTGCGAGGCAGCAGCGCTACCACTGCGCCACATTTGTAACTTCTGCATGCTCAGAATTCTTTAAAAAATAAAACACTTTTACAAAGGCTTAAAGATGAAGGTAGCATGACTCTACCTAATTTCATGGTCTGCTACTTGGTTGTAAATATATGTACACTGTGATATGTAAAGAGAGCAGAAGTCAAATGACATCTTGGAAATGAAACAATGCCCAAAATCTTACTGATACACATTGTTTTGCTCTCCAGTTGATCTTAATTACCGTCAATTTAATATCAAACCTTTGGTTCATTGCTCATGACATTACTTTTAACCATATTAATTATTCAAGTTAACCATATAGCAAGACAGGAAGCACCAGGACTCAAAAGATTTGGACCTTTGTCCTTTTGCATAGATATCACTAGCGCCACACACCCCTTTCCAGCGACCTCATGACCCTTCATGCTCTCCCAATCCATCTACTGACTTCACAGGAAAAGTCACCAGAGACATGAATGTCACTGCCAAGGTAAGTAAACCTCTCAACAAGGTCAACACTCTCTCCACAAACAGATACACTGCTGATGGCTGTGCCCAAGAGGTCATTAAAGGCCTGGATCTAGGTTTTTATCCAGGACACTCACAAGCCCAGACACTCAGACTCCTTGCTCAGTTTCTCAAGCGTCCCGATCAGAGCCTCCGTTGACTCTGCGAAGATCACAGCATCGTCAGCAAAGTCAAGATCTTTCTTCACCAACAGATGCCCCACAGCCGCTGGACCCCACAACCTTGCCCAACACCCAGTCCATACAAGCATTGAATCGAGTAGGAGCAAGAACACACCCCTGACGAACCCCAGAATCAACTGGGAAAAATGTAGAGGTTCTGCCTCCACTCTGCACAGCACTCACAGTACCAGTGTACAGGCCAGCCATGATATCCAGCAACCTTGAGGAGATACCGCGAACCCTCAGGATGTCCCACAGGGCAGTTCGATCAACTGAGTCAAACGCTTTGTGAAAATCGACAAAGGCTGCAAAGAAACTCTGCCGAAATTTGCATTTGCGCTCTATGAGATCCCTCAGTGCCAGGATGTGGTCAATGGTAGACTTCTTAGGCGTAAAACCAGACTGTTCCGGTTGTTGGTAGGTGAGCAAGTGATCATGGATCCTATTGAGGATGACCCTAGAAAGGACCTTACCCGGCATCGAGAGCAGTGTTATCCCCCTGTAGTTGCTGCAATCCAGGCGATCACCCTTCCTTTTCCAGATAGGGATGACAAGTCTCGTTTTCCAGTCAGTTGGGATAATGTCAGTCTCCCAAATGGAAGCAACGATTGCTTTCAATGCCAGGAGGACAGCCTTACCACCTGCCTGGAGAAGTTCACCCCAGATACCACAGATCCCTGCAGCCCTTCCCCCCCCTCAGCTGGTTCACCACCTGTGCAATCTCAGTGAGATTGAGTGGTTCACAGGTAATTGGATGATCACCCTCAAGAACCATGGACACAGAGATATCCAATGCCCTAGCCAGAGGAAAAGCTTTGAACAACTGCTCAAAGTAGCCAGCCCAGCGGGTCACAACTGCTGTGTCTTCAGTAAGGACAATTCCATCAGCTGTCCTGACTGCGACTCTCCGAGGAACAGATTCAGATGTGCGTAATGCTTTGATTCCTCTGTAAGTAGGATGTGGGTTGCTAGACCACAGATGGTGTGCCACTTGCTCACATATTCCTCTAACAAACGCCTCTTTATCTGCCCTCAGAGCCCTCACAGCCATCCTTCTCAGTTCCCGGTACAGACCAGAGTTGCCAATGATATCCAGGGTGCCCTGCAAGATGAAACACCTCCTTCTGGGAACACCGGTAACACCAACACAACCCTCAGCACCCTTCAGGGTCTTGTCGCGGTAGGTCTCCCACATCACATTAGGATCGGCAGTCGTACCCAAATCTGAAAGTTCCTCACACAAACTGTGTGCAAAGTCATTAGAAACAGCCTGGTCCTGGAGTCTAGGCAGGTTAGAAATTGGTCTAAAGTTGTCAAAGACAAAGGAATCAAGTTTATTTTTCTTGAGCTGGGGTTTAACAACTGCATTCTTAAAATAATCAGGGTAGACCCCCATATCTAATGATGAGTTCTCTTTGTCAGGCACAATATCAATAAAGGCATCAGAGACTTCTTTAAAAGAGCCTGTTGATACTGGGTCAAGTACATAGGTGGAGGGTTTCAGTTGAGAAATTGTTCTGTGTAATTCAGGTCGATGTATTCCAGTGAAAGAATGTAACTCATGTAAAAGGGCAAGGTGGGATTCAATTGAATTAGCCTTATGGGAATGTACTATATTATTTCTAATATTTATTTTGTGTTTTAAAAATATAGCAAAATTCTAAGTTTCATTAGTAGTTTTTATGAGGCATTCTACTGGGTAAGTTGGGTTTAAAAGATGATCAGTAGTTGTAAATAAACTCTTGGATTACTAGCATTATCATTTATAAATTTAGAGAAATAAGACTGCCTCTCAAGGTGAACGCGTTATTATATTTGGTTATTTTTTGATTCAGTATTTAATAGTGGACTATCGGTTTTGTTTTTATCCATTTAAGCTAAGCTTTCCGTTATGTTCTCTTTAAATCAGACACACTCTTTGTGTCTTCCTCAGTGCTGGATGATTTCTTAACTGTCTTTCAGGAGTCACTATTTCAACTGCAGCTTTCCCCTTAGCATAAAAATTACATTATTAGCATTATTGAGATAAGCACTACAATCCGACTGATTGGGTGGAGTGCCCTCTCAGGGTTGGGGGAGAGATCCTGCCCCAAGTGGAGGAGTTCAAGTATCTCTGGGTCTTGTTCACGAGTGAGGGAAGAATGGAGCATGAGATCAACAGGCGGATCGGTGCGGCATCCGCAGTGATACAGGCTCTGCATCGGTCTGTCGTGATGAAAAAGGAGCTGAGCCGTAAGGCAAAGCGCTCAATTTACCAGTCGATCTACGTTCCTACCCTCACCTATGGTCATGAGCTATGGGTAGTGACCGAAAGAACAAGATTGCAACAACAAGCAGCTGAAATGGGTTTCCTCCGTAGGGTGTCTGGGCTTTCCCTTAAACATAGGGTGAGAAGCTCAGTCATCCGAGAGGGACTCAGAGTAGAGCCGCTGGTCCTCCGCATCGAGAGGAGTCAGATGAGGTGGCTCGGGCATCAGATCAGGATGCCTCCTGGACGCCTCCCTGGCGAGGTGTTCCAGGTACGTCCAACCGGGAGAAGGCCCCGGGGAAGACCCAGGACACGCTGGAGGGACTATGTCTTACGGCTGGCCTGGGAACACCTTGGGATTCTCCCGGAAGACCTTGAAGAAGTGGCCGGGGAGAGGGATTTCTGGGCCTCTCTGCTCAAGCTGCTGCCCCCGCGACCCGACCTCGGCTAAGCTGGAGAGGATGGATGGATGGATGGATGGATGGATGGATAGAAATCTGTCATGGTTAGTTATTATCATAGATACTGAGAATTCCTCAATAAAAGATGCATTTTTTAGAGGTCTATAAACGGTCTATACAAGAGACTAGTTGACTCCTTGAGTAACAACGACAATATACAGTACTTGGAAGATGTGAAAGTACCAAAACCGGCATTTTTAATGTTTAATCAGCTTGAGAATATAAACCTTTTTTGCCTTAATTTGCTGTAATTCTAAGGTGATGCTTCAATACTCCACACCATCTGTGCTGAGCCAAGTTTCACTTTGAAAGAGCAGAGCTGAATCAAAGTGTTAAGACAGCTTGAAATGGTAATTAAGTTATTCCTGTTCATGCCACTGTCTGGATTTTTTCTTTAATATGTGATTTGTTGTTATAGTTCTAATAAAGTTATCATCTATAGGTGGAATGGTAATTCAATTATTTACTTTTATAGCTGTGGTAGTTCAGCCTCGGCACAGACAGACATGGACACAATGTTCCAAAAACACACACTTTTAATTATAAAAGTCCAGCACACAACACTGTGCCCCTGCACCAAACACCTTTCTTCCTGTACTTTTCTCTCCCTTCCGGACTTGTCCTGCCACCTTTCCACCTCTCCTCCGGAGAGTTTCCTTTTTCCTTCCAATTCGGCTCTCTCATTTGGAGGAGGCGGCCTCTTTTATAATCACCCGGATGTGCTCCAGGTGCTTTCTGATGATTTTCCAGCGGCACTTCCTGGTGTGGCAGAAGTGCCGCATGAGCACCTGGAAGCACTCAGGGTGTCCCTGGAATCTCTTCCACCAGCACTTCCGGGTGTGGTGGAAGTGCTGACACCCAGGGCTCCAAAATCCTCCAGGGACCCCCCTGTGGTGGCCATGGGCCCTAATGGGATTGAGCTTCCATGTCCCGTTCCCATGGTCCCTATACAGAACAGGGTGGCTGCCCTTTTGTGGCCCAGGGGAGGTATAACCCCTCTCTTGATCCTTCTAGGCGTCCCGGCTGAGCATGGGTCCTGGCCATCCGCGACAAGCACTTTGTCTGATTTTTTTAGTTAGACTATAGTTGGTTATTATAGTGCTAATACAATACACATCTAAAGGTGAACTCAGTACAGAATTATCACATCCTAACACAGCATTATAGAAAAAAATTAGAACTAAAATTACATAGTCAGGAATGACAGATTATCTTTGAGATGCTGGTGGAGAGGACCAGGGTGCCAAATCTGTTAATATACAGACCATTTTGTTTGAAGAACCACAGTCTTTCCCAGAAGCGATCCCAGTTGTCCATGAAGCAGATGTTTTGTTTTTTGCCGAAACTTCTTGTTCAAGGAAATTAGTCGACTGTAGGCTTCATTCAACCTTTTAACCATACAACTCGCAGCCAGGTTCCTCTTTTCATGGCCTGAATTACTGCTGTGAAGTCCATGTTTAGAAGTTCTGACTGTCGATATCGAATGTCATTTACACCTGCATGCAGTACGATAGTCAACAACAGCCCTTTTCCTGTGCTTTATCGGTGCACTCCTTGTAATGTCTTGTACTTGTACAGCAAGAAAACAACAAGGAAATAATTTCAGTTTAGGGCATGAAATATTGAGGATGTGTGCAATTGAATCTCCGATAACAAGTACATCACCAAAATCTGCCAGGCGGTGGAGCGGAGTGTGTCAAAGTGGTTATGGATTGTGACGATTGCCTTTGTCGATGAAGGTAATCTGGCCTTGAGCCCCCGCCTACAATACTACAACAGCCAGATTCCATTGTTGTTGTCATTGTGTTGGGTAGGAGTAAGGGTTGAGCAGGGTTAAAACTCACTTGACCTAGTGAGCATGCGGCATGGCACAGAGTTGATGTTGCCACGTCAAGATGAGCTGTGTCAGTCTCAGCTGCTGAGGTGGTCAGCTGCTGTATCTTTCTGCAGTACCTCCTGCTAGCATCCACAGAATCCAGCAGAACCATACTCCTGGACTCCAAATCCCATCATGCCCCGTGGGTATCTGACCCTAGCATATTATGGGAAGCAGGACCTTTATGCTGTTGTCTCAACCAGTCCTTCCAATGCAATTGCCTCCCTGCCGAGTAAGAATTCCTGCTTACATCCAGTTGAGTTGCCTGTCCTTCTAATCTGTTTTAGTGTGGTGTCTAGTCCTGGCAAAGATTCACCCTACAGGATGCCTGTCCACCCCACATGCTCAGGGCCATGTTTAAAGTATGAGCACAGGAGCAGCAAAAGAAAAGTGAATATAATGCACCCATTTTTGGTGCATGAGCCGCTTAGTCTACAAAATTGATAGTGGACTAGTAATGGGGTCAGTATTATGCTCAGCTCATTATCCAGCCTGCCCTTTGCATATATAATCCATACAATCTGTCAATAGTACTGAAATTTTATAAGTCATTTACCATATATATTTGCGTATGTTATGGTGTATAAAATCTGTACATTTTGGTTTCCATTATATTTTGTTCAAGACAAGACAACAGATGAAATTAACAAATTAAAGCAGGTTTTCTTCCCTTACACCTTACTTTTATAACACTTGTTCATAGCTTCGTGCTAATTTGGTTTTATAGCCTGGGAAAGGATGCTGAGCTGATACCTCAGGCTATTGATTACTTTATGGATGGACATCTGGAACAACAATTTGCTTTATAGCCTGGGACAGGAAGAACTACTGCTACCTCAGAGCACATCAAAGGTTTTATTGTGTGGGAAAACGGACATTGAATTAATTCATCAATCATTTGGACAGCCAGCCAATCAGGTGCATGTGTTGTGAAACCAAGGCTTGACATTTCATAATAAATATGCCTTGGTTTGGAAAGAAGAAGAGAGAAGCAAAGGGAGGAGAAAGAGAAGCAAAGGGAGAAGAAGAAAGAAGAAGAGGAACGGACGAAGACGGCCCTGGTCGTCAGAAAGGCATCATGAACATCGATTGCTAAATCAAACGCCTCCCTGGGACATTCATCCTTGTCATCTGTAACTTTTTCGTAAGCTTTTTCTAAAGACTATATATATTCAGACTTTCCTATCACTACCTATTTTCTAGTATTCTTTGTTCTTGTGGTATTATTATTATTCTTGTAATAAATACCATGCTGCTTTTAACTTTCAATGCTTTGTCTTAATGTCTAGAGTGATTGAAGTAATAAGTTAGATTTCTTTGAGCACCTGGTGACAGCCGGATTTTTGCCATTATTTCTGTGCTGCAAGGTTTATATGGCTGAGAGTGAAGAGCGCTATACTCAACAGAAGGAACAAATACGAGAAAGAAGGTATTCTTGACAGATGAATGGCTTATAGTCAAGAGTGCTGAGTCTTTGTATGTTTAAATGTATTCTTGTAGACCAAAAGTAATATTTAGGTCTGAGATATCACTAAAACATTGTATGTTGTTCGTGCCGAAAATAAGTAAGTCTCTTGAAGTGCTGAATGACAGGCTGTTATTCCTATAGCACTTGTGTGGTTTAAAGTGCTAAGAGTTAATCAGCGTGTGTGTGTCATTCATGGAGCACTGTTGTGGTTAGGGTCTGTGTGTGTGTTCATCTTAAAGTGCAACAGTAGACCAACCCGATAACGAACTTGACGAGAACACTTACCCTTGAGGAAACAGGTAAAAGGGTAAGTGGAGGGAAATACCACGATAATACAGCGTATAAGTCAGGTCTTGAAACCTGAAAAATCGATCATAAAATCAGACCCAGACTTATACGCCCTTTCAAAAATATGACACTTCATTTTTTTTTTTTACATCTTCCTGCCTCCACCAATCTCTCATCAGTTTCTCAGATACATCGAATTTTGTTGCAGCAGCGCAGTCACCAATTTCTTTTGCCACTTTAATTGCTTTTAATTTAAAACTAGCTTCATATTTTCTTCTGATCGAACACTCCATCGTAGATAACTGATGCTTTTATAATTAAGATGTATGAGGGTGTGAGACACAAAAAACACAAAACAGTGCAAATGTCGCTTCGGAATAGTTCGGGTACTACTGTGTGGTCATGTAGGCACAATACATAGAAAAAAGGCGGTGTGCTCCGTGGTTACTCTCTCAGGTGGGTGATAGCATATCATAATCTCTTGGACCAATACCGTGAGTTTTCTGCATTCGACTTATACGACTGACATTATAAAATACCGGAAATTATATAGTAACATCAAGCTCTGACTTATTCATGGGAGAACTTATCTGCAAGTATATATGGTACTTTATATAGAAAAATATAGTTTGACTTATCCTTCAAACTGATCGAAAAGTTTTGTTTGGTTTTTTACAATTAAATGCTGAAGTGGTTTTATGTGAGTTGGAGGACAACTTTGGAAAGCTGCTTGTGTAACAGAAACCCTGCCAGTTGCTCTCACTCCCAGTAGAAAGAAACAGTGTAAAATCTGAAAATGCACTGAAACTGAATCCTGAAGTAGAAGTGTTTTTACATAATGTTTTATTTTTGTGCCAACATGTTGTTTTGTTTTTTACTAATTAATACTGATCTGGTTTACTGCACAGTAGGACAGTTGGAATGTGTTATCAGATTGCAAAGCTGATGGGCAATTAGTGAGAACAAAAGGATTCAGAAGCCACTTGATGTAGCCCTGGCAGTTTTAGTACTGAAAAAATGTGTGACGAATCTAGTGTTAATTGTAGGATAAACTCAAACACAACACCATGCTTACTTACATTGGGTCATTTTAGTCTTATGATTATGATATAAGGGGAAAAATAGAGTACCCACAGTCCAAAGTACACATTAGAAGATTACGTCCACTCCACAATGTCACATTAGCATGCATAACCAATTCAGATTGTCTAGGAGATATAACAACTCATGCCAAGCACAGACTAGCTGTGCATGGCTGGCCATACCACAGCATACTAATATTAGTTGAATTTCAGGATGATTAGGAAAAATACTAGTTACATGTTATTGCCTAAGCACTATAAAAATGTACGTAATTTAATTCATTTTATTTGACAGATGATAGTGAACAGATGTTCTGGAGATTTGTGTTAGCAAGAATTGTCACCCCTTTGGTGAGGGACCACTGTGTCAGCCACTGGTTGTAGATCTGGTCAATAAGAACAGATGCTGAAGGAAATGTATGCATTGTGCCAAAAAGAGAGTAAGAATCACAGAGGACTAGGTTAAAAAGCTTCATTAAAAAAAGTAAGAGTATTTGTGACAAGTGAGTGAGCGACCAGGAATGGCAAGCTGACCTCCCCTGTGAAGGAGGTGCAGATATTCTGCCAATGGAATGATTAATGAGTAGAATTTCTGTTCAAAAGCCATGCAAATGAGAAGAAAGATCTGACAGTGTTTATTAAGTAGGGAAAGCAAAACCAACAGAGCTATAGAGCTTCAGGGCAGATGAAACGCGACAAGAACCCAAACTGCGTCCTGAAGTATTACAATTTCTGCATTATTAACTATTGCCAGCACAGCACTGATGAGATTGACAGTAACCAAAATCTACTACGTTGGTGTGAATTGCTTGTTAAGTAGTGTGAAATGACTCTGACAATATTATGTTTATGTTATTAGCACTAATATTTTCCAGGAATTACATTAGACTGCTAAAAGACATAATGTGCTAAAAGCAACATGTTTTTTAATAGGACATGATTTAATATTTACTTAAACCAAGACTGACATTTTATTGCATGTGCCGATGAGAAGTGGTAAATATGTAATACAGTATTTGTTATAATAGCAGGGGTACACAGAATTATGTATTATTCAGACCTGTAATGTTATGCCAGTGTGCTTTTTTGGCATCTCATGAGATTTTTTTACATACATAAAAAGACGGCCATTTACAAAGTAGAATTTTAAAGCAGATACTCCATTTTTTTTATTTTTGTTGATACTTTATGAGGTACATCTATTTTAATATTTATGCAAGAATATGCCTTAAAATGAAGATTTGTCCTATTATAACACCTTTTGTAATATCAATGTGCCCAGAACACTGAATAGATATTACATATTATGATCCTGGGTGTCACGGTGGTGCGGTGCCTCGCAGTAAGGAGACCTAGGTTCACTTCCCAGGTCCTCCCTGCATGGAGCTTGTATGTTCTCCCCACGTCTGCGTGGGTGTCCTCTGGGTGCTCCGGTTTCCTCCCAAAGACATGCAGGTCAGGTGTATTGGCGGTTCTAAATTGTCCCTAGTGTGTGCTTGGTGTGTGGATGTGTGTGTGTGCCCTGCCTGGGGTTTGTTCCTGCCTTGCGCCCTGTATTGGCTGCTATTGGCTCCAGCAGACCCCTGCGACCCTGTGTTAGGATTCAGTGGGTTGGAAAAATGGTATGGTATGGTGTAATATGATCCTAATCTTTCTCAAGTTCTACCAACCTCTCAGGGTGCAGATTCAATGAAAGGCATTAAATATGCCCAATAAATGGTATTAAATATGTAAGCAAAGTCATAATTATATTTTGGTCTTGCCTCAGATATTTTAGGACAATCCAAAACAGAATGAAAATTTATTTTAGTCTTTTGCTTTTGGACATTAATGCAATCACCTATGTTTTCCAAAAGTCAGATACTGCTTCACAGCCTACTGACCAGTTAAACAGATCAAAGTAGTTTGCCAAATTGTTTGTACATTTCTAAACCTCATACCATGAGGGCCAACAGCTTCTAGAATATTGTTTACTATGCTGAAAGTCTTCATCTACTCTAGGACAAAATCAGTGCTATCAAAGGGGAATGCATCATTTAGCAAACAAGGCTGGTAGTAATATGAAATAAGACACCTTGGTTTTGTTTTATATCATGACTAACCACGTTACTTGTAACAGGTAATAAAATAAATGTACAAATATTTGATATCTTGCCTTATGTGTACCTTCAGCGTTCTCGTAAGTCTTCCCATGGAATCCTTATGAGTCTGAACCTCTCTTGCCCAGCATTCGTCTCTTGAGCATATTCCAGTAAAGCCAGCTTCTCAGACTCTGTCATTTTGAGATGCCTTCATTGCCTCCAGTTTGTTTTTTGACAACCCCCAATGGCAGATGGGTCCCCATTACCCATTATGAAAACATCATTCCTATTCTTGCGAATACTTCCCATTTTTGAAGGCGACACTCAGTGTGCCCTTATACCTTTACTTGGCCTCCTCATGTGTCTCAACCTCTCTTGCCTGGCACTTTTGATCTCATCACCAAAATCAAACTGACCAATTAAACCAATGCCAAACTGACAAATCAGATTGCTTGGTGGTAAAAACACACATGCACATACAAAGTAGCATTTTATTATATAGTAGATTGTCACTGGTATTATTAATTAAAATGAATATACAGAAAATATAGTTTGTTATGACAATAAGGAAGATAATGTTTTGAACGAATATTTCAATGGTTATTATATGAAACAAGTAACAATGGATAATTTGTACCTAGCTGAGATTGTGCTTGATTTGGACAATAGGATTCATAAGGGGTAAAGGAAAAGATAAATGTGTTAGAGACTGGGTTTGAAATAGTTTTTATGAAACTGGTTTAGAAATACAAAATGGAGAACCACTCAGTGTTTATTTTTCATTTATTTTATGTAAGAAAACGATTTGTTCTTCTTGGAACTATAGTCAAGATGACTTGTTTTTTTACTTACGTTCTTACTTAAATGCATTCATAAGAAATGAAGTAGGTATTGATTTGGATATCCATCTACTGTACTGCTTGATGCCAATGCTCAAGTGGATTTTCATGTCGAACTTTGAATCTAAATTGATGATATATATTTTCAACTCTTTGGTGGCATCTGAGGACATTTTATGTGTACAGACTCCCACAAGTTATCTGTAGAAGATGCAGGTGTTGCTGCAGATGGTAGGGCTGAGGCTAATGTCGATAATGTTCAAAATGTTTTCTTTCATTTAGTAGTACAGCACATTTTTATTCACATTAGACTTTGAGTTTTTAATATATATCACCTACTGATTGCAAAACCTGGAATGCTGAAACTGTGCATTGCGTCATGTGATGGATGGGATGTCGTTGGGATTGCAACACCAAGAATTGTAAATGTTGGGTCCAGAAAATTGGCCAGGCCAGCACTCAGATGGAGTCATCATGCGCTGATGTAGTGGAATTGCTGTCTACCTCTGTAAATGCATGATGTGTAATCCTTAAATAGTGATACATAAAAGCTGTAGAAGTGCAGTACTAATTATATCTTGCTGGCAGATATTCAGTGGAAATAATTGCACACCCGAGAACAATGTCTCTTACCTCAGCATTCCAAAATATCTCTGAAAAATATTTATTAAATTGGCCCACAAAATCTTTGCTTGCACAGGACATCCACCCAGGGTCCTTAGATATGAATTTGTGTCACTGTGGCTCCGTCCGGGAGCCTCTTGAACCCAACACCACAGATAGTCATGACCAGGATGAGCCAGCAAATGAGGACAAACACTCACAAAGCAAGGAGATGGTGTAAAGGTGCTTAGTGCTTTTATTAAAATCAGCTTAAAAATCAAAGTGTTTAAAAAGGTGTGGTGCTCCACAATTCAATAAATAAATAGGCCACATCCATAAGATTAAAAACAGGACTTAAAATAAGAATAAAAAAAAATCACAGTCATTGGATCAATGTTGCTTCCACTCCTGAACTAGCCCAGCACAACTCTCTCTTAGACTCCCCAGCTCACCTGTTGCTAACTCAGCAGGCACAGACTTCAAACAGCGGCATTGACCAGACTGCTTGAGGTCGGTTGCCCTCTCGTCTTTCTTCTCGCTCACACCAGCATACCTCAGATCCCTGGAGAGGATGCCACCTTGATTGCACTCACTCCTCTGAACAATCAGTAAGTACGATCCATCCCTAGAGTGACGATCTTATGCTCCATCGTGAGACCAACAACCGCGCTGCCTTTCCACATTCTTGCTGTCTGGCTCATTCTCTCTCTCCACCTCAATGATGCTCTTTCAGCTCAGATTGTGTTCTTTTTTTATTTTTTTCTCTCTCCTTGATTTTTTTTCCTTTCCCCTTCTTGCACTTGCATTTCCCTTTTAATGTGGGGACATGGCACAACTGCGGCAATCAGCAGCTCCAGGTACTAATTAGGGTCATGGACAATCCTGGACTTTTGCACTAAGTGCAGGGCCATCCACTCCCGCATCACGCATGGGAACCACTCTCGCCATGCTACCACGCCCCCACACAAAGACATGAGTGTGGTAATTATTTATTTATTTGAAACAGCTGCTTTCTGAGCCATGGACCCGCTTTACCAGAGCCACACTCTACAAAATGCAATTGTCTACAGTAAGCCAGATGAGGTAAATTAGAGTTTGAAGAGATTAAAGCTGCAAGGGCAAGGCACTGGCACACTGGCTCTATAAATAAAAACGTATTTAAGGTGCCCATGCTCCTCTTTATTCCATCACAACAGATATAATATGACACCCTAAAATGCATTATTAATTATTATTAAACTTATTCATGCTAACAGTACTTTGAATTATAGTTCTGTCTAACCAATAAACAGATACTAAAATATTTTTTAAATATTGAGTTAAAATTTTTATTTTCAGTTAAAATGCAATGTAATAAATAGATTGTTTGAAAACACTTAAAACCATCTAAATTAATGTGCTTTGAAAGAAAAATATCAAAGAAAGAAATCTAACGGTTATTAGTGTGACCCTAAGGAATAACTGATTAACCTCAGGGCCCAGTATGCAATTTTAAGATTAGGGTTAAAGTATTACAATTAGGATTAGGGAAGGTAAAATCAAAGCCCCTACTCAGTGATTTTAAATTTAGGATTTTGGGAGGGGAAGGACAGTCTAAAATTAAATCAGAATATTAGTGACCCAAGAGTGAAGTAAACACTGAGCCAACTCTTGAGTTAAAATAAAATAATTGTATTTATTGCAATTTAATCTAAATGATGTATTTGGTAAAGTATTTATCACAGCTATCAATACTTCTCCGATATTAAAGTTAACTCTCTGTACCAAGTATGCTTTAGAATGTTCAATTGATTGAATCTCCAAAATAAATATGTGAAAAGTGACACAAAACCTTATCTTGAATGCATCTATCATAGAGACAAAATTGAAATTGCCCCAAGGTAAAGGTGGACTTCACTACCCCAGTTGATTGATCAGTTCTGGCTGTAAGGGTGTCTCTTTTTTGTAGCAGACATGTTCTATTTGAGGATTGTTATATCACTCTCCTTCTTTCTGTCACTGCATCTCTACTGTCACACAAGCCCAACTGGGGATGCATTTGATTCACTTTTAAGCCTTCTGGTAACTGTCTCAGAAACAGAGTCAGTCAAAGATAAAAACTCCAGGAATCAGAGATGTACTGACATAAACTGATGCATACCTTCCTAGTAATCATTTGACATATATATTTGAAATACTACTTGAAGCAGCATTTTCAAACATCTTTATTCTGAAATCATGAAATGTTGTCAATATACAGGTAAGGAGCTTTCCATCCTTACTTACCAGAGCACCAATTTAAAGAAGCACCTTTTTGAATATATTTGACATTTGACAAACTTTGAACAGTTTTGTATTATACTAACAAGAGTGTACAGATTAAAGCGTTCCATAATTAAATAGGAGATACTTGATCAAAAATTGGCAACAGCAGTAGACTGAGAGTCAGTTAAATTAAATAAAACTGAAAGTTTAGAGTTTAATGAATATTGTGCAAATCTGGTGCTTTGCTAAATATCATACAGATTATATTACTTATTACAGTACTTGCTGATAAATATATACACTTGTATTATTACTTTTCTCATAGTTCTGGTTCAAGTCTCATCTCACAAGAGTAAAGCCCTGTAAATCAATAGTTGAACATGAGTCAATTGTAATTATCCAGGACTCAAAAAAGGAGGTCAAATAAATTCAATGATACTTAGTCTGCTAGGCGGCACAGTGGTGCAGTGGTAGCGCTGCTGCCTCGCAGTAAGGATACCTGTCCTACCTGCGTGGTGTTTGTATGTTCTCCCCGTGTCTCCGTGGGTTTCCTCAAACAGTCCAAAGACATGCAGGTTAGGTGCACTGGTGATTCTACATTGTCCCTAGTGTGTGCTTGGTGTGTGGGTGTGTGTGTGTGTGCCCTGCAGTGGGATGGCACCCTGCCCAGGATTTGTTCCTGCCTTGCTCCCTGTGCTGGTTGGGACTGGCTCTAGCAGACCCCTGTGACCCTGTGTTAGGATATAGCAGGTTGGATAATGGATTAGTCTGCCTACACCATGTCTGGGAACACCACCCTCACATCCATATAAAATGACAAGGATGAGCTTTCTTGAAGAGTTAACTGGACCTCACTGTAAACTAAAATATACACAAAAGAAACATACAGTTATTTACAGGTGAACAACCAAGCCAGTGTCCTTCCAATGTCCAAGGACATGAAGGTTAGGTGAATTGGTTACTCTAAACTGGCCCTAGTATGTGTTTGCTGTGTGAGTGTGTGCTCACTGGGATAATCTTCAGGGTCCATTGTGACCCTAGTCTGGATTAATATGGTTAGTAAATGACATGACAACCAAGTCAATAAACAAGAAACAGTGACTTATATAGCAGTATATAGAAGAGAGTATATATCAAGCAACAAAGCTGTAACAAACACACTTTCAAGGTGAGTGATTTCCAGGGTCGTGGCAAGAAGTTTGTGTAGACAGAGATCCAGCTGCAACTGACCAGTCCTGGAGTGTATATTCTTTAAGGATACATTGGAGACACGGCCAAAGCAAGAAATAAAGGGGGTTCCTATGTGATGTCCAAGGGACACATTGTATTTAATTATTCACTAACCAATGTGCCTTATGAGAGCTTAATGGGATTCAGTCCTCTGTGTGAACAGAGCCACTGCAGGGGAGCATGTCTGTGTCCAGAGAAAACTTCCAAGAGGTACAGTAATACTGGAGTTGTGTAAATAGCCAATTTAATGGTGAGGCAAAAGTGGTCTGCCCAGGTGCTGAAATAGATGACCTGGTAGGCAGCACTATAGGTGTTGTCAGGCCTGAGCAATCTATCCACCAGATGCTGAAAGGGTGCTGAGGCCCTGTGTAGCCCATAGAGTAACATGCAGTACTGCCAGTAGACACTAAGGGTACTGAATGCAGTCTTTTCCTTTGCCACATACTTGAGGGGGATATGCCAAAATCCTTTCATCATGTTGAAGGTGGACAGGTGCCAAATTATGTCTGGCTTTGGGACTAATACATTCAGGCTGGACCACTAACTGTGACTGCCCTTGGTTACCCCAAGGTACAGCATACAGAGTATCTCCATCTCCACATCAGGCTTTTTCGCCTCTGGAATATGGTAGGGCCACTCATATACTATTACCCCTGGTTCAGTCACAACATCATTGCAGTTCAGCCTGGTCTGGGGTCCATGACTCCAATGACTGCAGAGATAGTGGCTCCAAGTTCCTTCTTTTAGAGTGACAACGCAGCACAAGCAGCTGAGCCACTTGGGTCTCTACTCAGGGTTTTAAGAGGTTTATGTAGACCGTGCTTGGGTTGGCAAACCATGTTGTTAGAAGAGCACCTTATGTTCTTGTATCTTGTAGGGGTCCCTGCCAGTGTCCTTGGAGCTTAGAGTAGATGTGGGGACCAGGATCATGATGACTGGAGCTTCTATTTTATAGCCAGACCTGCTTGGAAATGCGTAAAGCAGTCATGCAGATCGGCAACATGTTCCAGTATGTTGTGAAAGGGTGGGGCTGTCTCTTCTTCCTTGGCCTCTCTAATCAGGACAAGCAGCCCCATGCAGTTGTTGACTGTACAAAAGCTCAAAAAAGGAAAACCCTGTGGAGGTTTAAAGCATCTCCCTGAAGGCAAACAAGATGAGGGATAGGAGCTTGTCCCAATCTCTTCCTTCTGCTCATACCACTTTTCTCAGCATCTGCTTGAGGGTTTGGTTAAAGTGTTCAACCAGTCCATCTGTCTTTGGATGGTTAATGAACAAGTGTTTGAAACTGAACAACTTGGTGATCTCTTGAATGTACATGTCGTAACAACATGTTTTGTATGGAAATGTGCTATAGAAATAAATATTCTAAACGAATCAGCCAATTCCTTAATTCTTACAATGTTTCCTTATCTTCACAGCGGTCTGGTGGTAGTTTTAAAATGTACTCATAACAAAAGTTCAATCAGTACTTTGTGTACGTACTTTATCCTTTGCTTTGTATCTCTGTAGTCACTGGTTGTAATCAGCCTGACTGGATATATTTAGCAGTTCATTAGGGAAATAATTAAAAATGAAATGCAGGAAATAGTAGTAGACTTAATTTTCCTTCTATTTATATAGTGTAAAAGCTTACTTAGCTAATAAATAAACACATGGGTCAAGAAAACTAAAGAAAAATCAAGTATTGAAAAAAAATAATCAGGAGAGATCCAAAGAACTGCACAAAGATGATATCTACTTTAGCTCTCTAACAGCACTAACACAAATGCAACCCTACCTCATGTGAATGTATGGTCAAAGTTTTTTGGAAGGCACATGAATGATCTTAAACAATTATAGAACTTTGTTGCCAACAAGTGCCATGTTATATCTGGAGAGAAATAATATGAACTTTACACAAGTGGTCAAAAATGATGTTAGCAATGTTAATGCTTGGGGAGTCTTTATTACTTCAGGACCCAAAACAACTAGCCATCATTGAAGATCCCACAATCTATTTTGTATCAGAGCACTCTTAAAAATAATATAAGTTTATCCATCCATGAGCTGATACCAAGTCAAACAGAAAGACAGTAATTTGGAAGACTACATAGGAATGGCTAAATAAATTGAAACTTCATGAGTATGTATTCTCCCTTTTTTAGTCATGTTGGAGTATATGTATATTTTCCGGCTCTGACCTTAAAAAGAAATTTGTTTTTAAGTGTGTCTCATGTAAATGGTTCATGCCCTCTGCCACTTGCAAAAAATCTATACAATAAGCAATAGCAAATGTGATTTTTCTGGTTGTTTATTTTGTGACATGCTATATTTTTGTCAGAGCATTGCAATCTGACTGACTGCTCTCTCATGTGCTATGATATGAAAAGGCTGCAAGCATGCCTTTCAGATTAAATATGGATTCAAATTCTATGAGAAACATCTGAACAATTTATGTATTTCTTCCTATTCCACCCACAGTATAAAAACAAATCTCCATTTTAAAATGAATAAGATCACATAAGATTAATCGATTTTAAGCATAACACTTCATTTTGAATGTAATGAATATTAATTTTGTAAAATCAATATCGAAAATTCTGAGCATACTGTTGTGTTCCTTTTCTTTCACTTGGGGATAACCAAAGTTCGATTTTCTAAATTATTAACATTTATGTCTTCCTTATGCCCAGTAATTCTGTACTCAGTTTAACTATAAACTGTATGTTGAATCTAGTAATTAGGAATTTGCCAATGTGCTTCTGTTCAAAAGTGTTAATAAACCTAATTATAATTGTTGTCAGAATTCATTAAATTGACAAGAATATCAGGAATATTGGCTAATTATAGGAATTGAAAATTGAATAGAAATTCAGTTTTAACTGGATTACCTTCTAAGACCTACAACATTAAAATTGTTTTGTTTCTTACAGATTTTTTTTTCTAATCTAATTTATTTTATACTTTAAAGATTCATGTTTACCTATACTTCACTTTATTCTATTTAATTAGCAACCCTGCTTGTTCAGAATTTCTACTTTATTGGTTTTATTTAATTGCCTTAAAACTAATTTTTAATTTAAAACATAATTTAATTATAGCTTGAATTCTTTACTTATGTTCATTCTTCACTGTTTCAGCTCAAATAACATTTGCAAGGAGGAGGTGAAATCCACAGCCTGTCATTCAGCAAAATCTCATTACAGCTCTTCAATTATTGGTAAAATAATAAAGACATTTTAATATGACAGAGTGACTTTTAGTTCTTTTATGTGATTTAATTAAGAAGGAAACATATACTTCTTGTTTTCTACAGACCCATCAAAAAAGATGGCTAGTATTTAAATGCTTAAGGTATCAGTAATGTCTGAGATACATTACAAAAACACGACAAGAGTCATACAAATGTATTTATTCTCTCTTTTTCAGTTAAGCTAGTGTAACAATGGTTGTTGATGAGCAATTTACTTGAGTAGTGTTACTGACATTTAATGTTGCCTATTAAAGGAAGTGTTCCAACTGTGTTCAAAATAGTTATATTTAAATGTGACTCTAAATGAAAATAATTTAATTTACACTTTTAAGGACAAAACTAACAAATACAGAGCAAACCGAAAAAACCCAAAGTAAACTTTATACTTTGTTTCTTTCACTTACAAGTTTTAATTAGATATTTTGTTATAGCTGGTAGACATGTATCATTTTTAATACTTGCCAGTACTTCTTGCCTTTAATATTTTGTGGAATATTTTATAGAGACAAATGAATCTATGGCTGCATAAGTGAAATAATTTTTAAAATACATCTTAAAATTGTCCAAAATGTCTGAGCATTCTCCTGATGAGATGATGTCCTGGGGGATCTTCTCCCAGACCAGGATCAGGGCATCAGTGGCCTCCTTTGCGGGCTGTGGCGCTACTTGGAGGAATCATATGCACTGATACATAACGCCCCAGAGGTTCTCAATTGGATTCAGGTCTGGTAAATGTGCAGGCCAGTCAATGGCATCAAATGGTATCTCCCCCATGTTCTTGAGACAGTGCTGGGAGACACAGCAAACCTTATTGCAACGGCATGTATGGATGTGCCATCCTGGAGGAGCTGGACTACCATTCTACCAGTAGTGATATGGCCACTAGCAAGAAGCAAAACTAGAGAAGAACCAGTCATAAATGATAAAGAGAGAGCAATTGTCTGTGGCCACCACTAGTAAAACCATTTCCTTTTTTGGGGTTGTCTTGCTGCTGCCTCTCCAGTACACCTACTGTCACTTTCATTTGCACCAAAGCAGGTGAAGTTGATTCACAATCTCTTATGCTTCCTAACTGGAAAGATTGATATCCCTGATGCTTGACTAACTTGGTGTTAGACTGTGATGATGAAGTGTTCCCATTAAGTTTTTTGAGCAGTGTATATATACACATATATACATTTGTTTAAGTTAGTATATTTTTTTAAATGATTTTTTTTTTGTTTTTATAACAGGCTATCGAGTAATCTTATGACTTGTGGATAGAAAATCTACTGATGTGAGTGCCAATTATCCAGATAGAGAGGCTGAGAAAAGTAACTGTGCAGGATGGCTAAGATCTATAATAATACAATTTGCCTTTCTAAGGCAGCAAGAGCTGTTTTCTTCCTGGAAAGCAGACAGCAGAGTGCCAGTAATATTCTGTGCTACCTTCATCAGCCTCCTCATTTCTTTACAATTCTTTACACAGGAATGGCGATGCAGCCAGCAAGGATGAGCTCCACTATGCACCCATAGAAGTTTGTGAAAACTGAAGAAGAAAAGTGAGCTGTCCTCAGAAGTCTTAGGAAGCAGAAGCACTGGTGAGCCTTTTTGGTAGCAGCCGAAATGTATGGGACTCAGTTTAGTTCATCAGAGATAGTCACTCTAAGAAATATAAAGACGATCTTCCTTTCAACAGTATTCTCTTGAAGATGTAAATTTTAGTACAGATGGCTTTATTTTCCTGACGATAATGACTAGCTTCTTGTTTTTCTGACATTAAGGGTGAGATTGTTGTCCTGGCTCACCAGCAGGTAGACTTCTTCTCTGTAAGCTGTCTTGTCATTAAGGCCTATAATGGCAAATGGGTCATAATAGTTCGTTTTTTACTTCACCATTTACTTTTGTTCTTCTCAGTGTCTAAGCTGACATTTAGTGGCACTATGATTTTGATCAAGTTGTCCTTTGTTACTAATGATGGATGCAATGTCACACCGTAATCTGTCTTTATAAATATCATCAACATTTGCATGCACTGTGAGGTGTAGTAGAGTTACTGTGCAAATTCTAATGAAAGTGGGGTCTTGTGTTTTTATTTTATGTTGCATTTGTTATGCATTTTTAATGCTTTAAGAATACTTTAAAAATGTGCAGAGGCATGGTGGCACATGAAAACTATACTCATGTATAAAAGGGAGTTGTATCCTGACTTAGCAGCAGTAAAACTCATCAGGTGAAGCTCCAGGGAATTCAGGCTAGCATTTCATTTTGTTAGTTCTGTTACAGTCTCTGTTTGCTTACTGAGGAGATGACATGATGTACTCATTGGGACAGTGAATTTCAATTGTGTAGCTGAATGTTTGTACAGGCTCTTTCAGGTTGACATGCACAATTCAGCCTTTAATAAACCAAAAATTAAAAAGCCATTCCATTAATAACCCAAAGAATAGTCCTCCTAAGTTGGTTCAGTGATCATCACTAGCTGAGGTCTCTTTTCATGAACATGTTACGGCACGCAGAACTTGGAGACACTATTTTCTAAACAGTCCTTAAAATGAAAAAATAAGTAACATTCCCTAAAGGTAAAATAGCAAAATAAATTTTCAGGTATATAATATTGTGTTATCCTTATTTTAATACAGTTCTTAATGCCATTCACACAAAAGCCAAGCTGCTTTTTGGTGTACCTCCATGCATATGTGTGGTGTAATGGTTAAGACTTTGGACCTAGAACTTCAGCCCCTGAGGTTGTGGGTTCAAATCCTGCTACTGATACTGTGTGACAATGAGCTGGTCACATCACTTCACCTACCTGCGCTTCAATTGGATAAACAAGAGATATGTAACCTTTTGTGAATCAAATGTTGCAAGTCACCCTGGATAAAGGTGTCAATAAAATAATAATAAGTCATTATATTTATGTATATTTGGGAGTACATATTGCATGACGGGAGACACAGTGGTAGCTCTGCTGTTACACAGTTAGGAGGCCAGCGTTCATTTTCCGGGACCCCCCCGTGTGCAATTGGCATGTTCTCCCTGTGTCTGCAGGGGCCTCTCTGGGTATTCCAGTTTCCTCCCATTGTCCAAAGACATGCAGGTTATGTGAATTGGTGATGCCAAATTGGCCCTAATATATTCGGTGAGTGGATGTGTGAGTGTGTATGTTTGTGTTCAATTGAATGGCGCCCTATGCTAGCGGGGATAGGCTCCAGCACCTCCCGGACTCTGTTCTGGATTTAAGTTGGTTTGAATATGACATGACACCGATTTTATTATATGTTTTATTCTTAATATTTTATATTTGTAATAGTTTGTTCAGTATAGTATGACACAAATTATATGGAAGTGCTGAAGTCTAAAATTCTCAAAATGTTTTTAATGTTTTTTTGCCATGCATCTTGTGAGCTGCACTGCAATGATAGTTTTTCATTTTTTATGCTTTTTATATCCTCAAGTCAAAACTGCCTTGATTTAAGATAGTGTTTGGGCATAACCAAATCTCATATGAATCATAAGCTACCACCCTTTGCATTTCAAACAGAAATGACAAACATTAAGAAGGATTTATGTTACATAACAACATTTTCAAACAGGCCTAATGCAATTCAATGTCACAAAGAGTCTGAGTCTGTCCTGGCAGCTCTGGGCACAAGGCAGGAACAACCGTGGACAGAGCTCCAGTCTGTTTCCAGGCCCACTCACACACAAATGAGCAATTTAAAATCACCAACAAACTTAAGCAGCACATCTTTGGGGGTGGAAAAAAACAATTTATATACAGGGAGTATGTGCAAAATCTACACAGATTTATGTCCACAACAGTGGACCTGAACAACAGCACTGGGAACCACCATACTACCTTAGAGCCCCATGCAGTCATTTGTAATGTTGAAATGATAAAACATCACCATTCACCATCACTTTGTGAATTCAGTGAATTCTTTTTGTAGATCACTCCTAATTATACCTTTCTTTCAGATGCAGATGCAGATGTTATAGATTAATTAATAGAAGACCAGTTTCCCATACAAATCATTGTCTTATGGTTTTTAAAAATTAATCAAACCTGCTGCATATGAGGAGACATTTTGTGTCCTCATTTTTCCTGTTGCCTCTCTCGGAACACTTTACATGAGAGATGTAATATGATGAGAGTAACTGCAAATGCTTAGGTGAAACTCAATTGCAAATTAGGCAACTATCCATCTGTTTACAAAGTATGCATTTTTAATTCATATTGCTGCTTGGAATATCAGAACAAGAGCTGGTACACAGATGCCAGAGTTTATCTGCAGTGTTTATCATAACATCTTGGCATGTATGCTTCACATCCCCTTAAAGCCATAAGCATGGATGAAGGAATGACAACTGTGCAAGGAGGGGCAGTTTTTCTAAGGAAGTAGATAGAAATATAGCAAAAAACAGGGACAAACGGAAGTGCCATTGCATATACTGTAGTTGTTAGAGTACAATAACTGACATGAGACGCAAACACCTATACTTCCTGAATATCACATTTACCTGAACTCTATAATGCACAAAATTTAGCCTTACAGTGAAATCATATTGCTGAAGACCACCTTGATGGTGCATAAAGTCTGAACGTAACTTAGATGCTCTCACGATGCTCCATTTGAACAGTTGATGGATTTGGGTTAAGTCATTATTGGGAATGTTTGTTTTGCCAACATTCACCAGTCGACAGAGTTGAGCAGCATGACTTTGTGTATCTTAAAAAGTGTCAGACAAAGCCATTGTACTTCTTGTCAGAACCATGTGATAGTGAAAAAAGCTTAGTGTCACATGCCAGTTCAGGTCCCTCTAAAGAACTTCTACAAGAAGCTGTAGAGTAGTTATAATGGAAAAGGTCAATCCATCTTTCAAGAAACCAACTGTGAAAATTAGCTCTTGGTGTCAATGGAAGATGTTTTAACCCAGCCACAGGGGATGCAAAAACCAGTGTGTTTCTTCATGCCAGTACCAAGCCCAGATAAATGGGGAGGGTTATGTCAGGAAGGGCATCCTTTGTAAAATTACACCAGATCAATATGCGGACAAAAATGCAGATTTCCTTACTGGATTGGTGTAGGCCCAGATTAACAATGGCCACCACCAGTACTTTAGTGAAATTGGGCTACAGTTGGCCGAAGAAGAAGAGGGGGAAGGTGTGCCCAGAGACAGGAGGAGTGGAGGAAGGCAAAGTGAGAGGAAGTGAGGGTAGGAACTTTGAATGCAGGCAGTATGACTGGTAAATGAGGAGAGTTAGCTGATATGTTGGAGAGAAGGAAGATTAATATATTGCACATGCAAGAGACCAGATGGAATGGGAGTAAGGCCACGTGTATCGGATGTGAGTTCAAATTGTTGTACCATGGTGTGGATGGAGGGAGAAATGGGGTAAGGGTTATCCTGACGAAACAGTAAGTCAAGAGTGTTTTGGAGGTGAAAAGAGTGTTGGACAGAGTGATGATTATGAAGCTGGAAATTGAATGTGGGGTGATGAATGTTGTTAGTGCATATGCCCCACAAGGTGCGTGAGTAGGATGAAGTGGTGAAGAGTGTTCCCAAGGGAGAGAGAGAATGGTGATTGGAGGGGGTTTCAATGAACATGTTGGTGAAGGGAACAAAGGGAATGAGGAGGTGATGAGTAGGTATGGTGTCAAGGAGAGGAATGAAGAAGGTCAGATGATAGTGGATTTTTTAAGAAGAGGGAGGAACACAGGATGACGTACAACAGTATAGAAGTCAGTCTAAAGGAGACTGGAGACTGCAAAGTGTTGGCAGGGTAAAGCATTGTTATGCAGCAAAAGGATGGTGGCCTGTAGGATGACGTTGGATATCAAGAAGAGTAGGAGAATGAGGGCAGAGCCAAGGATCAAATGGTGGAAGTTGAAAAAGGAAGACTGTAAGGTGGAGTTCGGAGAGAAAGTAAGACAGGTAATGGGTGGCAGTGAAGAGTTACCAGATAGCTGGGCAACTACAGCAGAAGTGGTAAGGGAGACAGCTAGAAGGGTGCTTAATGAGACATCTGGGCAGAGGAAGGAGGACAAAGAAATCTGGTGGTGAAATGGAGAAATACAGCAGACCATACAGAGGAAGAAGTTATCGAAGAAGAAGTGGGATAGTCAGAGAGATGCAGAAAGTGGACAGGAGTACAAGGAGATAAGGCGTAAGGTGAAGAGAGGGATGGCGAAGGCTAAAGATAAGGCATATGATGAATTGTATGAAAGGTTGGTAACTAAGAAGGAAGAAAAGGACCTTTACCGATTCACTAAATAGATAGACTGAGCTGGGAGAGATGTGCTGCAAGTTAGAGTGATAAAGGATAAAGATGGAAACATACTTACAAGTGAGGAGAGTGTGTTGAGCAGATGGAAAGAGTACTTTGAGAGGCTGATGAATGAAGTGAATGAGAGAGAGAAGTTTGGATGATGTGGAGAGTGAATCAGGATTGCAATGGATTAGCAAAGAGGAAGTAAGGACAGCTATGAAGAGGATGAAGAATGGGAAGACTGTTGGTCCAGATGACATACCTGTGGAAGCATGGAGGTGTTTAGGAGAGATGACAGTGGAGTTATTATCCAGATTGTTTAATGGAATCTTGGAAAGTGAGAGGATGCCTAAGGATTGGAGAACTGTACTGGTACCAATTTTTAAGAATAAGAGGGGTGAGCATAACTCTAGTAACTACAGAGGGACAAAATTGATGAGCCACAGCATAACAAGATATAATACATGTGTATGAATGAGAGGGAAGTCACAGGAATGGCGAGGATGCAGGGAGCAGAGTTGGTGAAGGTGGATAAGTTTAAATACTTGGGATCAACAATCTCAGAGTAACAGGTGATAAAGAGAGTGCTGGCAGAGTGGAATGGGTGGAGAAGAGTGTCAGGGGTAATTTCTGACAGACGGGTAACCAACAAGAGTAAAATGGAAGGTCTACAAGACATTAGTGAGACCAGCTATGTTATATGGGTTAGAGACAGTGGCACTAACCAAAAAACAGGAGACAGAGTTGGAGGTGGCAGAGTTAAAGATGTCAAGATAATTTTTAAAAAATTTAAACAGTAGCTGAGCAGCACCGTTAATTTATATACTTTTTTTCAGGTTCATGACCAAATTTGAGCTCCCTGTCTGTTGGCCTAAACTGGGCCAGTGTCTTGGGGCCAATGTTGCCCCAGTGTGCAAATCCCAAATTGGCCATTGTTAGTTGCCCACATAGGCCCCATATTTTTGTTTACACTAGACCTACATTGGCCCAATGTCAATCTGTTTGGTGGGACAATACCTCTAAATATTACTTTACAGCAAAGAAGATGCAAAAATAGAAAATAAACAAGCCAGGCAACACACCTTAGCTGAAACATAAAACTAGCATTTGACTATGAAAGAGACTGCATTCATATTTAGTTGTGTTTGGTAGCAAAAAAGTGAGATTTTATCAAATACGTAGAATTAATGTTCCCATAAAGATTCAATTTATATAGCAGATATTTTGTCAAACAGTACTTTTAACCAACATATATGTTCACAGTAAGAGAGGAGAAACCGTGTTTACTCCAGAAGATAGCTTTCAGCTAGTGAAAGAATGGAGCATATATCTGCAGTATCAGTATGTGGTATTGTTGTGGCCTTGGGTTTTTGACTATTTAGAATACTTTTTTTATGTTTCACATGTGACATTTATGTTTTTTATGCATGTTATTTATTTTTACTGTTGTCACAATCATGTCATCACAACACTATTTCGAACATTTTTATATTATTACACCTGTCGCTATTTGTAGCCTAAGTACAGCCATATTGTTTATTAGCAGTGGTGCCATTGCCAGTCATGTGACAGGCTTCATGTGTGTGAAATTACCATGGAAACTACAATTTAAAATGATGTTGTTGGATGTGTTACTTTCTAGCTTTGAGATCAGAGTATTAAAAAATTAAATATGAGCCTAGTGATTTGTGTTTGTGTGTTTTTGATAGTGTTTGGTTTCTGAACTTCCTCTTTAATTTAAAAAAAAAAAGACAATTAGCGTATGCCACCACAACTTAGGGTGTTCATAAGAAATATAATGATTGCTTTGTGAGGTAAAAGTATATAATCAACAAGAACAGCTGCATCAAATATTTAAAAAATATTTAAAATATTAAAATGCAAGCTTTCATTTAAATGTTAAAGTCTAAATATTCTCGATTGTAATAGAAATTTCTTATATTTCATTCTCTGGTAGAGGCTCATAGAGGGGTAGGTCTCTAATAAAGGATCAGAAATCAAAAATAACAACATTAAACAGCGGTTACAGCAAGCCAGCGTCAAATACAGCCTCTTGTATCCGGCAAAACTGAAAGTGGAATGGCAGTGTCAATTCTATGTCTTCGCTAGCAAGGATGAAGCAGAAAAGGAATTAAGAAAGTTGATCCCGGGACTATTCTGATACATAATAGTGAGTCATGGCGGTTAATGATAAAGCAAGGATTAATAATCTATTGTCTGATCTATTCATTTTAAAATACGGGTTTTTAACAGCATATATTCTCATTATTACTTAGTATTACTAGGGCGCTATCTGTTTATGTTTTATTGTGCTTAATTACTTTTTCTTTTTTCTTTTTTTTCTAATTATTTCATCTCTACCCTAAACGAGACTGTTCAATATCATACCCTTGGTTTATTGTTATTGCTATTACTGCATTAAGACTTGTTATCCTTATTCTGGACACATTTTAACACCATCACCCGGGTTTATTATCTGGGTGTATCATCTTAATGCACTAAAATTGCTGAAGACTATATATATATTTTAAGTACAAAATTCTTTTTTTTTTTTAAAGACTATATTGGTAATAGATATCTCTATCTTTTAACCCTAAAACGCCGCTGCATGGGGGCTTGTTTTGCTTTGGACGTGCTCTGTCTCTGGGTATGTCAGAGGACTGGGACTGTGTGAAGTGGGTTTTAGCCTCACTTGGGGAGGCAAAAGGGAGGGTGGGGGTTAAGGGGAGAGAAAGAGAGCAGGCTTGATCTATACCTAATCTATCCTATTAATCTTTATAATTATAACTACCAACGTAATAATAAGCTGCATGGCAACAACTCTAGGGGAAATAGGAAATTAAGGCCTAAAGCTGTCTCACTTCCAGTTAAGACTATAAAATGACATCAAAAACTCAGAATCAGTGTCTCCATGATGGGACAGTTAACTTCGTAAGCTGGAATGTTAAAGGCCTGAATCACGAATTAAAGAGAAAGAAAGTACTCTCTCACCTAACAGGTCTAAATGCTAAAATAGTATTTTTACAGGAGACCCACTTACTAAGCAAGGATCAGTTCCGGCTGCAAAAAGACTGGACTGGCCAAATGTTCCATTCTAGTTTTACAAGAAAACTAGAGGTGTGGGAATTCTCATACATAGAACAGTACTATTTGTAGCATCAGATGTAGGATCCTGAAAGGGAGATATGTAATGGTCATGGGAGACTTATCTAACTGTAAAATGATTTTGATAAATGTTTATGCACCTAATGTTGATGATAAGGAATTTATACAAAATTTATTTGCATCCATTCCCAATCTGAACACTCATAAAGTTATAATGGCTGGGGACTTTAATTGTGTTCTAAATCCACTTTTAGATAGGACTTCCTCCACAGGGGAACGCATCTAACACGCAAAGATAATTACAAAGTTTATAACTGATCACAACTTATCAGACCCTGGAGGTTTTTAAACCCAAATTCAAGAACATATTCTTTCTACTCACCAGTACATCATTGCTACTCAAGGATTGATTACTTCTTTATAGACAATAACTTCTTGCCTATGATTAAATCTTGCAAATACGATGCTATTGTTATTTCTGACCATGCACCTATGATCTTGGAGCTAAAATTACTAAGCCCCATACACTCACCCCAGATGGCCTCAACCCGCTTCTATTAGCTGACGAGAATTGTATGAATTTATATCCAAACAAATCAAATTCTTTCTAGAGACAAATACATCCCTGAGATCTCTGCAGGAATACTCTGGGAAACTCTTAAGGCCTTCTTAAGAGGACAGATTATCTCATATCTTTCCCACAGAAATAAATCCAAGCCAAGAAAGTAGCAGAGATAAAAAGCGAAATTACTAAAATAGATGAAGAACACGCCAGACTACCAAGCGAGACTCTACATAGGAGGAGGCAGGCTCTACATTCAGAATTAAACCTCTTGACAACTAAAGAAACTGAACAACTAATCTACAAATCCAGACATTATTATGAACATGGAGAGAAAGCTAATAAGCTTTTAGCTCAACAAATTCACAAGCAAGAAGTGCAAGCGCAATCTCGTAATCACCAACACAACGGAGATAAAATCGTCAACACAAAAATATAATGCACACTTTCAGAGACTACTATAAATCCCTATATACTACTGAGTTTAAAGAAGACAATACACAATCTAATGCATTTCTGGATACATTACAGATACCACAAATAGACGCTTTTAGTGTGGAGGAACTTGATAAACCTCTGGCGTTATCAGAATTACTAGATGCTATAAAGTCACTCCAAGGTGGGAAAGCAGCAGGCCCTGATGGCTACCCTGCAGAATTTTACAAGAAATTCTCCGCTCAGCTAGCTCCCTTCCTATTAGCAACATTTACAGAAGCCAGAGATAACCAATCTCTTCCTCAAACCTTTCGCCAAGCACTAATCACTGTTTTCCAAAACAAAATAAGGACTTATTACAATGTGCATCATACAGACCAATTTCACTTCTGAATAACAATGTTAAAATACTCTCAAAAATCATAGCTAGAAGGATGGAGAAAGTGCTCCCGTCGGTAATATCACAAGACCAAACTGGATTTATTAGGGGCCGACACTTATCTTCAAATCTTCGACGCCTGTTTAATGTAATATACTCACCAACTAAATCAAACACCCCAGAAATATTTGTACACTAACCCAGAAGCTTCAGTTTGCATCAACATTTGCTCAGACTAATTTAAACTAGAACGTGGCACTAGACAAGGATGCCTTGTCACGCTGCTGTTTGCGATTGCCATTGAACCACTGGCAATACATTGTCGAAATACTGATCAGATAAAGGGGATTAGCAGAGAAGGACTGGAACAGAAAATCTCATTATAAGCAGATGATATGGTATTGTATATATCGGACCCAGAAAATTCTTTGCCTACAGTCTTAACAGCACTCACAGAATTTCAAAAGATCTCTGGTCTCAGAATTAATCTGAATAAAAGTGTACTCTTTCCAGCGAATTCTCAAGCATATAATATTAGATTAGATACCCTACCTTTTATCATTGCAGAACAGTTTAAATACCTAGGGGTAAACATCACAAGTAAACATAAAGCTCTATATCAACAAAATTTCACCGTCTGCATGGAAAAAATTAAACAAGACTTGCATAGATGGTCAACCCTTCATCTCACACTAGCTGGAAGAATTAACACTGTTAAGATGAATGTTCTTCCTAAGCTCCTTTTTTATTTCAAAACATTCCAATATACATTAATTAATCATTCTTTAGGCAATTAGATTCAACAATAACCTCATTTACTTGGAATTCAAAACATCCACGCATGAAAAGAGCGACCCTACAAAGACAAAAGGCAGAAGGCGGCATGGCTCTACCTAACTTCCAGTTTTATTACTGGGCAGTAAATATACAGGCGATAAGAACCTGGACACAAATAGAATAACATACACAGGCCTGGACCGCAATAGAAGTAAAATCTTGCAGTACTTCTTCGTATTCCTTGCTTTGTGCTCCAATAAATACACGTTAACGGCAATATACAAATGACCTAATTGTGCTCCACTCACTTAGAATCTGGAACCAATGTAGATAGCATTTTAAGACGGAGAAGTTTCTATCTGTGGCACCTCTGCAAGTGAACCATCTCTTTCAACCTTCACAAACATATGCAGTTTTTAATATCTGGAAAAAAATTGGAATTAACTTGCTTAGAGATCTTTATATAGACAACTTCTTTGCATCCTATGAACAATTACATTCCAGCTGCACATTTCTTTCACTATCTTCAAATCAGGAACTTTGTTAAACAGAACCTTCCAGATTTTCTTCATCTTGCACCCTCATCCATGCTGGAAAAATATTGCTTAATCTCAAAGACTTAGACTCCCTCTCTACAATATATAAAATCATTTTACAATCCCTCCCTTTCAAAGATCCAAGAGGACACTGGGAAAAAGATCTCTCAATTAATATATCAGAAAAGGAGTGGAAAGTAGCAATGCAGAGAATTCACTCGAGCTCCATATGCGCAAAGCATACAATTATACAACTTAAAATGATATATCGAGCACATCTGTCTCGACTAAAACTCTCCAAAATGTTCACAGGGCATGATCCAACCTGCGATATATGGCAGGATCTAATCAGTAATATTTTAAAATAAGTTCATGAAGCACAGAGAATTTATTAATTGAGGTATGTCTACAAGCCTTAAATTTTACGCCGTTTGGCTTGCTCTCTCTCTCAGGGGTGGGGATTGATCTGTTCTTTAACTCAATTTATCTTTTTGTAAAAACTTGATTGCTTTGTATGGATTGCAATAAAATTAATAAAATAATAAAAAAAAAAAGAAATCAAAAATAACATCATGTTTGTATTCTTTGATCTTGAACAAAGCCCCACATGCTTATGTTTGAAATCTGTCATTTTTAAACTTTTATGAGTGGCTTTTAGAGGACCAGGGCCACTGGTAAAGAGTCAGATATTAAAATTATTGTCATAATCGTGATTAGCCACCACACAGTAGCATAAAATGATACCCAACATGCCTAAATTACCATTTCCCCATTTCTTTGAAGTTTTGTGAAAAGTGTAACTTTGACCCTTCATATCCCAGGAGGGTGAAATTCCCTACACAATATATTGTTACAAAATGGCCTAAAAAATTTTATCTTTCAGGTTTAGAGAGTAAAAAATGACATCTTGCATCACATGTGGATTTTTGCTTGTAATGGTGATTTAGGAGGCACTAGTCAAAGCATTTATAAATGCCGTATATACTCGCAGATAAGTTCTACCATGGATAAGTCGAGACTTGATTTTACCATATACTTTCTGGTATTTTATACTGTTGACGTATAAGATGAATGCGGAAAAAACATGCTTTTGGTCCAAGAGGTTATGATATGCTAATGCCCACTTGAGAGAGTAACTACGGAGCACATTGCCTTTTTTTTCTATGTATTGTGACTACATGACCTGCCTTGTAAACTGAGTTTGTATTCAGCAAGATTAATACAACAACCATAATACAAATGAGGAATACATTGTGACCACCAGGGGGCATCATTGAGCTCCAAACCTCAGACACAGTGATATTTATTATGATATTTAGAAAGATTATTATTTAAACCAAGGCACTGCACCAATTATCACCTTTCCAAAGATCTGCCACAATACAAATAAATAAATCATTTCCAAGAATGTACCCCGCTCCCATCTCCATCTGAGTGAGGCAGCAGGCTCTCCTTTTACAGTTGGCCCAGAAACTGCTTCTGGCTTCCTGTCTCAGTCCTCTGAAACACCTCTAGTCTGTACATGAAACCCTGCAGGTATCCTAAAGTGATCCAGCCTTGAGGAACACTTCCACCTGTTCTGTTGGTTATGGGCTGCTCTTAGTGGGCTAGTTCGCCTGCTCCTTCCGTTATGGTCTCCAGGCTGGGTATGAATCCTTATTTTATACCCAGCCCAGGATGCCTATCTTTCCTTCTTGGCACTAATTGCCTTTTTACCCGTACTTTACCCTTGGTTTTGTAGTATATTATCCTGTTTTATTTTAACATCTGTATAGAATAAAAAGTTGAAAAAAAAATTAATTCATTTTAACATTAATAAAAAACATCCACCCTTTTGACTGAAAAGACTCTTCCTTTAATTGTTCCTCACCTGTTTCTCATGGCGGGCAATGTCTGTGCTGTACACATGTTCTCATGACAAATATACTGGAAGCACAAAGTATGTTACATCACAGTTGAGGAGTGCTCAAGGAAGAAAACACTAAAGGGCATGAAACACACTGGACAAGCAAATGCTGTTTTATCTGTACATTCAAAGAAAGATCTTAGATGATTCAGATATTTATTGTTTGACTAAACATCAATTGTAATGCAGCAACAGTTAAACTGCTTGTCAACCTTGATAAAAATATGCATCTATCACAAAGCTTTTCCTAAAAACTTTCATTACCAAGAAGTGATTACAATTTGTCCTTAATTTAGGATGCACCAGGCTGAAAAATTCTCCATTATTACATGTCAGGCCGAGATTGGAAGAAGGCTTTGTAAAAATAACTTGCAGGAAGCAAATGCACCAAATATACAGTTCATACAGTCCTCACATCAGGAAACTGCAACACACGTCTCTGCTGCTGGCAGACTGTCACATTGTCATCTATGGCTACATATAGGATGTTGGCTTTTCCTCATTTACTTTTAATTGCTCATTTCAATTTAATGTGTGGGTGTCTGATAAATTAATCAATGCTCAAATGACAAGGGTAGATTGTGTTTAAGGTATAAAAAGGTTAAACATTTTCAGGAGAATACATTTTCTAAGAAGAAACATGAAATGTTTAACTTTTTTTCCCGTAATATCTGTACAAGTGCAAAGAATTTAATATTAAATTTGTTTTCTATTCTGATATTTTTAAAAGATAAACAGTATTATTGCTAGAAAACCTGTAAGTTCATATTGAGTGGGTTTTTTGCTCTGAAGACAATTTTAATATTAATATAATATTTGAATTATTTAACTCATTTTGTTGCAAACAACAGTCTTTATGCTATGCCAAAAATTTTCAATGCAATCTAAGTATGAGCAGAATTCAGGGATAATGATTTAGTGTATGTGTCACAGGGCAAAAAAGTGGAAATCATTTCAGACACCCATTATGCACAGAACTTAACTTCAGTAAATCAGGGAAGTTAGTCGCTTTGAAAACCACATAAACCACTCCAGAAATTCTTATCTTCCAAGTGTCATATGTCATTTTAATAAAGAATATCAGTGACAATAATAAAAAACAGAAGTATAGAGTTTTTTTTTAATATTTATCATGTGTCCATTTTAGGTAAAATGTACTATCAGTCTGCTAAAAGTAGTCATAATAAAAATATTTTTTTTCAATTGATGTAAACTTTTTTCTTGTATTTTATTTCTGTCTGTCTATTGGAAGCAACTAAGAAATCAAAATTCATGTTTTTCTTGTGCACATATGACTAAATAAAACCCTCAAACTTATGGATTCACGTTGCCCATGGATACTTTCTGTTTGAAGTTCTGTGTATCCTTAACCTTATATGCCTTTCTTTTGAGAATGTAAACATCATAGTTGGGGGGACTTCTAAATATCAGAAAAGAGATAATCAGGAGATTTCCAGGGAGAGGCCAGTGCCAGTCTGACTGTAGCAGTGCCTGCATGGGGGTGAGGAAAACAGCAAAGAGGTCCAGGAGGAGAAAGAAAGGGATAATTATTGAGAAGATAAAGGAAAGAATGCCAGAGACACACTTTGTGAACTTGAGCTTTCGAGTTTCTCGGACACGCTATGTCACTCAATCAAATTCCTTTTGTTGTTTATAGTACTGTTTAAACCAACAAATAGTAAGTTTTTTCTTGCCTCCACTTAGTATTCGCTGAAATTCTTTTATTTTCCCTTGTACTTCTGCCATTGTATTTTCACAGAAGGCTGATCTTAAGGGCTATTTATATTGATTTGCATATTCAAAGAGGTGTAATTCTGGGAGGAGTTGGAGCGAGACAGCAGGCGTGTGCACGTGCATTAATTTTCATGCTGACCGGGATTTATGTAGCTGAAGAACGTGGAAGTTGGCGAACGCACAGATTTATGCATCTGGATTTTTTTGTACATAAACACATTTCCGCTTTTGTGCTTACGTCATCTTATAGTGCAAATTCTACGCATGGCGTTATGCATGAGGCCCCTGGCCTTTACCTCTCTCTCTATCTCTTATCATCTGGCCATGAAAAGAAGACCATGATAAAGACAACTCTGTGTTAGTCATGTTGAGACAGGCATGTGGCCTGTTTCAATACTCAATTCAAAGGCAATGTGGTAGCAAAGTAAGCCCGACCGAGAGCCACATATGGAAGCAAGATGCACTGCTGCTTAGACTTTAACACTAGAATCCATGAAGCCTATGAAAAACATCGTAATCCCAGCCTACCTTAAATCCATTCGCACCTCTCCTTCAGCGTCTTTTGTTTTGTAAATGTGTCGACCAGCGCAAGCAGCCTGCTGTCCCTCAATCCCCCCACGACACCCCTAAGGCCTTGGCCCTTGACGGAGCTCAACTCTGGCAAAAAGTTCTCTCAGCTCAAGCCAAGGCTTTGTATTTGTGTGTGATCTGCCTGGAGTTGTATAGGGTCAATAATACAGTATATCGCTATTTGGAATACATGCATTTCATGTATGTTCTGTGTCTACAAAGATCTGGGTCAGTGCAGGATGAAAGGAAATGCTGAACACATATCTAAAGCAGAAACTTTTTCCATGTTATAGTAATAATGACGTGAAGTGTATAATGTTTGAAGACTTTAGTCCAAATATCAAATAAATATGTCCACTTTTATTCAAGAATATAACCAAAGAAAAAAAAAAAGCACTCGATTTACATGATGCTGTCAATGAGTTAAAAACCCAATCTCAAATGTCAGTTGACAGGGTTGATATGTACTCTTGAATGGTGCAGAGATAAAAACTGCTGACTTATAACGTGAAGGTTGCGAGTTCTGTATTTTTAGTAGTGAGCTGCTATTATTATTATTATTATTATTATTATTATTGCTATAATATAATAAAAACATACATTTAATTTGAGTCTGTAACACCTGGTGCAAATTTTGGCTACTAGTAAAAGTTTTTTTATTATTCAGTTTAGTTCTCTCAGTAACGTGCATGTGGTACAACAAACTTGCCTCCCCCTCTCTGAGTTGTTGCTGTTTATCTCCATTCTTTACACAAGAGCAGAGATGACCACAGTTAGTACTGTGCTTGATTCTGCTCAGAACTATTTGTTGTACTGGCGATCAAAGATACAATGTCTCGTGACCGCTATCAGACTGGACTAATGCAGGACCGTAACAACAGACAGCTTCTTCACAGCGTGTCCGCTGGCTAATAGACTGCTGCACCTCAACGCAACTCTGCTTGGCAATATAAATAAAATGGGACTTCCACCTGCAGCTATAGTCACAAGTAATTTGCCACACTATTGTTTAGATCTGGCAGTGTCATGCTGATGGTGTATGCACCCAAAAAGAAGAAGTCTGTCTGCATTTTCAGTAGCATGCACCATAATGCGGAGTACAAGCAAGATTGAAAAAAAACATGTTCAAATGACAACTCATGTTCATGGCATAGCTTTTTCAAATAGTGACGTTTTCATGTATGAATGTGTGTGTGCACGCGCAAGAGAGGCAGTGTCATGCTGATGGTGTATGTGCCTAAAAAGAAGAAGCCTTTGATTTCAGTCTGTAACAGCCAGTGTAAAGTTTTGCGACCTGTAAATGCCAAACTCAGTGGTGATATTTACTTACTTCTTGCTAGCATCCATAGCAGTGAGAAGTTCCAAACCCTTTTTTTTAAATGGTGCTCCTTGTTGTCCATATCACAATTATGGTATGAAGGTTTTCATAAGGTAAAATCGCTGTGAATTTATAAAACATGCTAAAAACTGGGTAAGTAGCTTAAATAAGGGAATCTCAGCAGTCAGCACTTTTGCTGAAAGGAGAGCCGAAAATGAACACAAAATATGGTCTATAAAGCCTAGTACTAGCACCATTTACTGTTGAAATGTCAACATTGCTGAACTGAACAAGCAAAGGTTTAAACAGAAATTATAGCAAAAAAATTAAAAATAGAAGAGTAGGGTCTGTGTTTCCTTTTTGCCACTGTGGTTGTTTGAAAGACATGAAGAGCAGAAAATAAGAAGAGTTTGTTAACTCCAACTAAGCTTCTCAGTCCCTATTCACCTAACTTTTCCAAAATATCAACCAATTTGTTTTGAGGGCTCCTAAAGTGTTACTACCCACTGTTGTATCGATCATTACATAAAGAAATCTCCAGTTTTAAATTTCCAAATACCTTCCTTATTACAGCAAAATCTCTATTTCACACTCTCCCTTTAGGAACTCTCCTCCCATCCCTTTCCCAGTTCTTTATACCTGTACAGGATATCATTTTTGTACAGTGTCACCTACTGTCCAAAATGAATAACATTAACAACAGAACGTAGCACCCACCACACTACTTGCTTATTTATTCCACTGATCAGAGTTGACACAGGAGGTGAGGCGACAAAGTGATCACCTCAGGTGGCACTTTAGTAGTGGTGGAATTGTCATGCTCCATTTTTATTGTTTATTTAATAATACAAAATAATAATAATACAAAAATAAAATAAAATTTAAGCCTTAATAGTTACATACACACTCAGTTGTAGATAGTGGTACTATCTTTAAAAACTGTGAGAAATATTTTCATGTTAAAAGTTTGATATTTCACATAATGTAGTTCACACTACCTCAGCACTCTACAGTGCAGCATTAATGATATTGGCACTGCAAGAATCAAAACAGTGCATGCGCATTTAGAAGTTATGTATCAGTAAGAGGTAATGCTATTCAGTGTCCTGATTTTTACATACAACATTGTATCTATACCTGACTATGTATTTTTAGAAAGCTTTGCTATCCTATATAATCTGATTAAGGTGTCACATTTGCAATGACTATTAAAAGTTTCATGTTCGAACAGCAAATATTTAGTTTAAAAAGGGCAAGCGCCTTATAACTTACAGGACCTCTGCTTTACATTAACAAACTCAGAAGGAGCTGCAGCACATCACTGAAATATCAGGAACAAATAAGAAAGCACCACAAAATGGGAGGAAAGTCTATCATAGTACACATTCATCAGAACTAAACATTTTTTAGACTTAAGTAGAATATGCAACAGGTTTTAAATAGCTAAGATGTTTAGAAAAGTGTGCAGGAGTAGTGGTACAGCGGTGTTTTGCATCACATTCAGTTTCGGATTATACCTTGCTTCAGGCTTTATTATTTAAAGTCCTGGCTTTGCCATTGATTCTTTTTTTTGTGTAAAGAAACCTTTAACTAGCATCCATCTATGCTACTATAGTCTTGTTGATGAACTGATTAGAACATTAGAAAGATTTTGATGAAAACAGGCCATTCAGCCCAAAACATCTTGCCAGTCCAATCAACTTTTTCCTCCAAAGTAATATCAAGTCAAGTTTTGAAGTTCCTTAAAGTCCTACTGTCAACCACACTACTTTGTAAACATTTTCATGTCTATGGTTCCTTACTTCAGGAAAAGCCTGCCTAACCTTTGTACGAAACTTACCCTTAAGTTTCCAACTGTGTTCCCATGTTCTTGTTAAACTCATTTTAAAGCAACGGTCTCGACCCATCTTACTAATTCCTTTCATAATTTTAAACACTTCGATCATGTTGACTCTTAATCGCACTTTGCTAAAACTGAAAAGGCTCAGCTTCTTTAATCTTTCCTCATAATTCATCCCCTTCTAACCTGAAATGAGACTAGTTGCTCTTCTCTGGACTTTTTCTAGCCCGTTCTATATATTTTTTGTGTCTGGACACTGAAAATACACATACTACTGCAGATGAGGCCTCACAAGTGTGTTATAAAGCTTCAGCATAACCATCTTTGACTTGTATTCTACACATTGTGCTATATAATCTTCAAGTAACAACTGGAATCCATTGTACCAATTGTCTTCATAATGTGCACCCTTCACTCATATCTCCTATTAACCTCAGCTTTGTTATAACTGAAAAGATACTTTTTTTTTAACATTTCCTTACGGTTTCAACACTGTCCTGGAATCAGCGTAACTGCTATCCACTACATTCCACTACATCTCATACGTTTTTCTCATGAGGTGTATTTTCAAATTTAAGACTACACTGCAAAAAATGAAATCTAAGCAAGTGAAAAATATTTATATCATGATATTATATCTTGTATTCCTTATTGTAAGAATTATTGACTTATCAAAACATTTGTATTTATGATTTTTAGCTTACTTAAGCTTACTGAAATCTTGTCAAGTAAATTTTACTCTTCCCCCTGACAGATATTTTTGTTAAATAAAAGCAAAACAACTCCCATTTGAAGTTTTTTGTCTAGTTTTTGTATATTCATTTTTTACAGTATGCCCATTCTTCAGTTCTACTATTTTTGTTCTTCATGGAATCCATTACATTTATTCACATAAAATGTTACCTGTCACATAATGTATCTGGCTAAGTCTGAATTCTGTTTTTATTAAACTAAAATAATTATTGGCTATATGCCATTTCACCTAATTTAGTATAACTGGTAAACCTAAGAAGCCTGTTAGTTACATTTTGATCAAGATTATTTTTGTAAATTAAAAAGATCAGAGAACCTGACTATACTAATACCATACTAATTCCTGAGGGACTCATTTTTAATATTACTTAATTTGTAAGAAAGTTCATCCCAGCATAACAATTTTCCACCCATACACGCACTGCACCTTTTTAATTAATAGTCTTTCATGTACTACTTTATCAAACACTTTCTGTAAATCAGGTTAAATTAAGTTGTATTTAGCTGTTTGATGAAAGAAATTTTTGGGCTTTCTCATAGAATTGTAACCTATTAGTGAAATATCATTTCCCCATTTAAAAGTATGCCTGCTGTTCACAGATACTCTTGTACTTGACATGTAGCAAAAGTAGCTTTCTATTGTATTGTTTTGAATAGAAGGCCTCTGTCAGTCAAGGCTGACCATGGGTGATACATTATCCTTCATTTATGTTGATAACATTATTATTATTTTATTATTATTTGTCCTGTCTGTCTACTTGGCTGGGGCAGCATCAATTGTGGCTGAAGATGCCAATGCACCTGTGTGCAGTCTCTGGTCTGTTGGAGTTCTTATGGTCCTTTCTGTATGCCCACTTGTCTGCCACTACGTTCATCAGCTTCTCTTCTCCAGTCTTGAGGTGTTGGTTTGCAATGTTTCTCCACCTCAGCTGCAAGGCCCTCCCAGCACTCAGTATCTACAGTGTGTCAAGTGCCTTCATGTCTCACTTGCAGACGTCCTTGTATTGCAGCTGTTGGCGGCCAGTGGTTCTCCTCTTAGATGCCAGCACTCCATAAAGGATGTCTTTTAGAATATGGCCGTTCGCTATATGATGGACGTGGCCCAGCCAGGGCAGTCTGTGCTGTCTGAGCAAGGTGTACATGCTTGGAAGGCCCACACAGGACAGGACCTCAGTATTGGACACTTTGTCTTGCCAGGATATACCCAAAATATGGCAGATGCTTCTCAGGTTAAAGGTGATGGCATATGTGATCCAGGTCTTTCCATATACTGAAGCAACAAGCTGATGACACAGGCATTGTACACTGCCATCTTTATCTTCACTGCTAGCTTGCGGTTGGACCACACTTGAGTTGTGAGGCATGCAAGTGTTTTAAATATCCTTACATTAAATACATAATAAAGATTTAGGTAGAAATTTGTTGAAATTGTTTATAAGAAATGTGATTCAAATATGGAATGATTTAGTGTTCAGCAGCCCTGCTCCCATAGCTTTTGAGGTTGTAAAGTATCTTCTTGAAGGTTGTCCTTAAACCTTTTTTTTTTATTAATCGCTTTGATTAATTTAACCAAAACAAATTTAGAACCTGGGAGGCTCTGGGAGCAGGACAGCTGAACATTTTAATCATTCCACATTTTCATCACGTTTCTTAAAAACAATTTTAATAAATCTCTAAAAATGTGCTTTATTTATTTAATGCAAGAATCTTTCAAACGCTATAGTTGAAAAAAACTTCTCTTACCTGTTTACAATTATGGATAATATATTTTTGCCATATGAGTCTGCCCTTTGAAGCTGGTCCTCAAACATAATCAGATACTTTGCTAAAATACTTGATGAAATGAAGAGGTTTACTTTTTCCTTGGTAAGCATAATGAGCAGAATGAGATCTTATGTCCTTATTGATTTGGTTTCTCCTTTCTCCAAAATAATCCCCCTCTACTTGGCACCTACCACCTCATAACAGATTCTTTCATACACAGTATCATAGCAATGAGACTTTAAATAGATTTTTTTTTTACTCTGAGTTTACTTATTAATGTGTTAACTTGCCCTTATTTAAAATATGCTGAAAATCAAGTTTTCCCAGTTTTTAAAGCAATCAGGTTATTTCTGAAATAAAACACTTACAAACATATCCCAGTATTTTCAAATACAAATAGGAGAAAATAATTGAAAGTATTAAGTGCTGTAATGGTTATATTGATTTGAGAGATGATGTCCTGGACTTGACAACGTGAGGACAAAAAGAAATTATTGACAGTTTGTGAACAGTGCCATTAATATTTGTGGGATGGCATTGACATGATTCAGTAAGCTGATAGAATTTTAAGCAGACCAACCAACCCTTGTATTTCATTCAGCACTTTCTTTAACAGTCACGCAATGACGAGCCAGGGATTTCAGAGAAATAAACGAGAGAAATCAATTTCACACTAATTGATTTGCCCTTCTTCTCCACAAGTCCAATATCTTTTCTGCCCTAGTGCCTGGAGTTTCAATTTTCTATAGCTGTCACATTGATTCAGACCAAAATCTGCAAACATGCACTTATACTGTCAGACTAACCCATGTGCCTCTCATTCTTGAGTATTTATTGAAACCCATAAACTCAACCTAAGAGTAACTGTGGCATATACATTTAAAGTATCGCTAATGTATTATTGTCAACAAAAATTATTTTAAGTGTTTAGTCTGTATCCCCAACATGTGGAATGGATATGGAAAACATATGGAAACGAATAATGGCCAACTAAGAGCATCCTTTGAATGATGCTCTGGCTTAGGCAGAGCAAATCTTCCATGGTAAGCATTGCTTGCTTCAGTTCATGGCCATAATTTACTTTTGCTCAGTGTTAATCTCAGTCTCTGTTGCCAGGACACTCTTGCTTGGTGTGGCTTTCTGAATGCATCTTATTCAAATGTAGGTTTTTACCATGAAATTAAAGAAAAAAAAATCTATCTATCTATCTATCTATCTATCTATCTATCTATCTATCTATCTATCTATCTATCTATCTATCTATCTATCTATATCTACTAAAATACATTTTGGGTGCATGCTGGGTATATATTTTTGAAACATGTAATTAAAAAAGATACTAAATTATTAAACTATCTGTTATTTTCCCAAAATAGGATACTCATATGCTCTCTCTCTCTCTCAATACATTTCCTTATGTATCTCAAGTTGATTGCTTAATTCACCATTATATATCAGCAACTCATCGTTTCTACTGGAAATATCTTATTAAGCCATGGCAAGTAGCATTTTATCATCATGAAGATGCACCACATCACCATTTTGCATGTTGATGTATTTGTTTCCACTAGAAAATGATACTGCTAGTCCTTGGTAACTGCTGTGTCATGTCTCCTGATTGCTGCAGATGATGCTGATCACTTGCTTGTTGTCGTCAGTAGAGTTTCTGTCTCTGATACCTCATTAAGATATCAATCAAAATCATTGCCATCATAATTGTCAAAGCATGCATTGTACTAACAGAACAACATGGTACAAGTCTCACAGCAAAATGTCTGCACCTGAGAGGAAAATTTTTTTCTTAAAAAGAGAACTTTATTTAAACACAAAATCACCAGCACATACATACAGAATTAGTGCATGAAAATGCATAAACGAAATCACATTAGGGTGGCATGATGACGCAGTGGTAGCGCTGCTGCCTCGCAGTAAGGAGACCTGGGTTCACTTCCCGGGTCCTCCCTGTGTGGAGTTTGCATGTTCTCCCCGTGTCTGTGTGGGTTTCGTCCGGGTGCTCCGGTTTCCTCCCACAGTTCAAAGACATGCAGGTTAGGTGCATTGGCGATTCTAAGTTGTGCTTGGTGTGTGGGTGTCTGATTGTGTGTGTTCTGCAATGGGCTGGCTGGGATTGGATTTGTTCCTGCCTTGCGCCCAGTGCTGGCTGGGATTGGCTCCAGCAGACCCCCGTGACCCTGTGTTAGGATATAGTGGGTTGGAAAATGACTGACTGACCGACAAATCACATTAACAAATGTTAAGAATGCACATCAACACACAAAAAAACCTGAAAACACACCTATGTTCAGTTGCATCTCTGCATATGCACAAGTGTCAATCAGATTTAAAACTTGACGAAGTTCTTATGCAGTAGCCTCGACTTCTACACAATAGACAGAAATGTAGAAAACAATCAGTCCTACTGTAGAAATATAAGTAACAGTATTGTATCAGTAATCTTATTTATGAAAGACCCTATGAGTTCTACTTACACAGAGCTTCTGAAAGTTTACACAACCTACATTTTCAAGTGTGTATTTCCCACAGACAACACTCTTAACTTGTCAATATGGTAAAATAGAGAGTTCAAAGAAGCTAATAGTTACAACTTAATAAGCATAAGAACTCCTTCGCTACTGTTGTACTACATGCACTGTAAGTTTGGCTCATGATCAGGCTGATTCAACATTTACAGTGCAACCAATCACAAATGTTTTTTACTTTATCCTTTTTTTGTAATTCATATTGTGAAATTATTGTATGTTATTTTTTGCATAACACAATATTCATAAAGCGTCTTAATTCAGTGCTAGTCAAGTGAGAGTTAGACCTTATTCTGACAGCATTGATGACAATGTAGGAGCCAGTCCATCATCACTGAGTTCACTAACACAAACTCTCACACTCACAGTGAATAGCCAGGCTGTCTAAGCTGTGCATCACTGGAGATGTGAATGGAAATCTGGAGCAACCACACACAAACTCCAACTGCACACAGCAAATTGCAGGGAACAGCATTTGAATTCAAAATGCTCAATTCTTCACATAACAACTCTAATTATGACACTATACTACCTATGTTATTTTTTATTTTGAAATGATTAACAATAAAATAACACTTTCATCCACCCATTTCCAAAGGAACCTTCCCTACATATGGAACAGGCATATTGCAGAGTATACATACAGAACCAATCTCACTAATAAATGGCCAATTTAAAGTGAATAATTAAACAATCTAATGTTTGCCAAATGGAAGAAAAAAAAACATGGAAAGAAAGAAAATGAGAGATAGGCAAACCATACTAACACCACAGCGTTAGAGACCAGAATGGTATTTTCTTTAAAGTGAGCTGCAAAAAAGAAGTTTGCATATTTTAGGTGGCTGATAGAAGAAGATAAAGTGAGGGTTAGGAAACAGGCTACTGTGGAAGGATCAGTCTACAAAATGGAGAAATTGGGTTTGATGACCTGTGGGAAAGATAGAGTGTTAAAGTGGAATGGGAAGACTAGCAGGATGCAGTATTTATTATTGAGGTTCCTGTTAATGTGAGTGTTACAAGGTCAACTCCTGGCTTGATTGGAAACTATGGCCAAAACATGAGAAGAGTGTCCTCTGTCAATGAAGAAATTGCTCATTCTGAGTGTTTCATTACAACAACCAGCCTTATCATTGCAGGAGAGTTTAAGGAATTATGAAAGAGGTAAAGAGTTTAAAGTTCCAGGGACAGAAGGACTGTACAGAAGGTAAATATGTGAGTTCCATGTATTTCTCCAGGTCTTAACGATTGATTAACTTTTTAATTTATCAGGTAAATGGCAGCTTTTTCACCTTCTTTCATCTGTCCTGGCCTGTGGATGTTAGCGTGCAGAATGATGGTGTGATCAGGGCAGAGAATGAGAGGCAGACAAAATGAACAAATATTATGAAGAAGACGATTGTCAGGTATGTGATATGGAGACTGTGGCAGACTGTACCTTTGGGAAAGTGCGATCATTTAAGTTTGTGTGTTTCTTTATAGTTCTTTCTTTTCTTTTCCACAAAGGTTATCATTACCTTGTTATATAGGAATAGCTGTAATTGTATCAGCATGTAATGCATGAAGATCCATTTGAACTGTTAAATGCCATACTGTTAAGATACTGAATGTTCATTGAATAGAGGCGATAAAAAACCATGATACCTGAGAGCTGCTTTTAGTGACACTTTGTGACTGCCCTCGGGATATTCAGTCTGTGAGAGCACACAAACATTTTCTGTCCTCTCCAGTAGTAGTTTAGTTCATTAATAGACACAAACACACTTAGATCATATATTACCTACAATGTATCTATTAGTCACACGCTGCTCTGTAACATGACCTCAACAAAAGGCTTCTTTTGGTAGTAATAACACTCACAAAGCATCAGTACAGTGGTTATTCATTTATGTGCAGTGTGGCATATTAAAGACTTGAGATATGCTGGTAAAATTACTTAGGAATATGAGAGCTTCATTTGGTCTTATTAAGCCCTAATTAAGGATTCCCAAGCCTTGTACTGAAGTATGCAATATTAAGAGACATATTAACACCAACTTAAGCTACTAATTTGAAGTTATTTTATAATGCCGCATCGCACAGAGATAAATAACCACCTCATTGCTGGCGTGTAAGTGTTATTAAGAACATAATTAACTTTTGTTAATGTCTTGTTACACAAAAGAATCTGACAAAGGTACATTATATGTAATAGCTAATTTAAAATGTTAACAAACATACATCATAACATTTTCATTTTCTTAAATCCGGTTAATGCAATAAAAGGTATAGTGATTGGAACCCATCCTGGCAGTGCTATGCACAAAGCAGTAATCTAGTCACTAACGCTCATTCCACACAGGCCTGCTTTAGAGTTTCCAATTAACCTAACAAGCATGTCTTGAGGATATGATAGAACTGGAGTCAATGTAGTATAAGTAATGTAAGCATTTAGTGAATGTGTTGACTTCACGGGTTATCAGATCAAATGCAGAACTGGAGCCCATGATGTAACAGTGCTCACCACTGCATTATTGTACCACCCATACAAACACACAGCATGATCTTAATTAAAGCTCTTAAAATATAACAAGTAATGTACAGGTATAACCTTAATGCTTTCACCTTTGTGTTAGGAACTTGGTTGTGTTTTTGTTAATTTAATTCCTGTTCTTGCAGAGCTTTGATGATTGGTACTCTGACTGCTTTTTCCACCGTGAATTATCCATGTGTTCATTCTTTTTTCTGTGCCTTCTAACACATTGTCCTTTTTACAAATTTAAAACAGTTCTTTGTACTTTGTGGGCATTTAATGGTGTTCTGAGCTTTTCATCCCATTTGTATATACTCTTGTTTCTGAATTCGACAAGGCAGATACCATACATGGATGCATACCTGTTATAATAGGATATGATTAATGAGTGCACAGTTTGGTTTGTAGAAGAGGTGAATACTGCCTAACTGTTTTATAGTAAAACATCCAAAAATCTTGAAGGAGCAACAGCTTATTACCTGATAGGGTTGGTTCACCGACAAAAGCGCAATAGACATATGCGCCCCAACAAAACCGCGACCGACAAATGAGCGCCGACAAACCTGCTAACTGGTTTTCGACAAATGCGTGCCGACAAAATCGCCACAACAAAATTGCGAGAGAGGCCAAGAGAGTGGGACGCCCTTGCTGCAATTCTTCCTACATATCCAGGGCGTGATCTTAAGGACTACTGTATCTGCGTGCCGTGCTGATGGCATGCCGCGTCTCATAATATTGACTTCTAAAATAAACATTATTATATATGCTTTAAACTGGTAATTCATATATAATGAAACTTTCGCGATTTTGTCGGCGCGCATATGTTTATTGCGCAAATGTCAGGTCACAGATGGAGTTTCTCTCAATAATTTCTCCCAAAATCCTTGTGCTCTGAGAATACCTGATTGGGCTAATGTCCCAGCAAGATCACCATTTGTGAAACTACAAATAAGTATTATTATAATATTATATATTATATATTATATATATATATATATATATATATATATATATATATATATATATATATATATATATATATATATATTATATTATATTATTAAGTTTTAAGATATAACATTATTTATTGGGATCTTTAAACATTTATTAAAAAGATAGCTGTTTAAAAAGTTAGTTGAGTACAGTGTGGTAGGCCATGTTGTCGGGCAAGTTGGGAGCCTGGAATAGTGTGAGTATGTAACAAAAAGAACAAAACAAAAAGTTCTGTTGATATGTTAATAGAAGGAAGTAGATACATTAATAGAAGGAAGTGCACAAGTGCCAGTGAATGAGAATGGACAGCTGGACTGTAGTGCTCCATGGGTGGAGGTTAAGGACGAGTATGTGTGAGCATGAGAAGCCTATCGGGCCACTTGCACATCCAGAGTGGTGCTGATAGCCTGGTGGTGCATCGTCATCTGCGTAAGAAGTTAGACAAGTGAGGTGCCAACTAGTAAAACTTGTGCGAGGGTCCGGGAAGAGTCCAGGAGAGATTTTACCTGAGCAGGGTTTATGAAAGGAGACTGTATCATGGAATCATACAGTGTGAGATCATGCACACATGTTTTTGGATTTGATACACCCTTTGACACAAGAGCTGGAATTATGAGATTGAATATAGAGGAGAAAACGTGCCACCTATGAGTGGGGCTGGGGAATTGTCTGATTGGGTTTGGCTGTAGACATCCATTAGGATTTTACAAATGCTATAAGGGCTAGGAAGTCAAATATGTTTTGTTGGTTTGGTGTGTTTATTGACTGAAGCATCAAAGCCTTCTGCAAGTTCCATGATAAGGGAAGAAAGTACTGCAGTGTCAGTGTTAAGTCCTTCAATTGAGGTGAAGGCAAGAACTTGGGAAGAACAGAGACTGCAGGTGCTATAAGGAATCAATTAGTTTTGCAAATATTCTTCTGGTGGTCCTGAATGGGAATGAAATTATTGCAGTGTCACTATGGATTTTTTAGTTAATATATAATCTTTACAAATTATTACATATGAAGTTGTGATAATTAATTAATTCAAACATACGGAAAAGGACTGCAGGTAACTAAAGGGAAAACTAAACAAGTCTTTAAGTTTGAGCACGTGGGGCCTTTGCCTTGCCTTAGAAGAGCCATCAAAGTAGTTACCAAGATTAAAATGAAGTAAACGAATATTGAACACTCCTGTAAAAAGTGAGGACAAACTAGTGAGAAAGCCCAAACACCCCTATTATGAAGCAGTGATAAGATCAATGCGAAAACCCTATTAAGGAAGCGATGTTAAGAATAATGGAATGTATATGAAGTTACTGGTGGCAGTAGCTGATTGGTTAAGATGACAGAATTCTGCATATAGATAAGGAAATGGTAATAGGAAAATATAAATGGGAATAAATTGTTTAATTAATGGTGCATTTTGTGGAGTGAGACATTTGTGCGTATGTGGTGCAAATAAAGAATTGTTCTGCATTCTCATCTGGCTCCTTGACTGACTTCTTGAAAACAGACTAAAGTTTATTTCCACAACACCTGCTTACTGAATTCTTCTGAGATGCACAGTGAAGTGTCTTTGGCTTGACCTATTTTGGGGAAAGGTAAATGGTGTGAGAACCAAAGATTGTTTTTTCATCTTTATTCATCTATAATTACAGTTTACTTTTTGATTGTGTTATTGCACAAGGACTGATGGATTAGCATACATGTAATAAACAGCTTTTATATTTTTAAAAAGCTTTTGTGTCTGTATCTCTCTAGCTTCTTATTCTGGATGCCTGTAGTCCAAGTCATGTGCAAGGTGCTGATGCATGTGACTTCACAAAGAACCAATGAAAAGGCAAAATCTATGCAGTATCTTATCACAGAGTTTGTCAGCAAAACCAAGCATCTGGTTATTAAATTTTGCTCTACCAAAGAGCCTCTATGCCCATTCAGAATTCAGGAAATGAATATGGTGGTGGTGCACTGTTATACATACTTGGGTGGTCCACATCAATGACAACCTTGACTGGTATAGTAGCACAGAGGAGCTAACAAAAGGGCAGAGCAGAATTGTTCCTTTAATGTAGAAAATGACACTCTTTACACGTTCTATAACTCTGTAATAGCCCCTGTGATTTTCTATATTGTAGTTTGGTGGACCAGTGAGATCACTTCAAAACAGGCCACCAAATTAAAAAGCTGATTATGAAGGTGGGCTCAGTTATGGGACACACTCTTGACCTGATGGACATAGTAGCAGAGGAGAGAATGAAGAAGAAACCAATGGCCATTATGAACAATACTGCACATCCTCTCTGACACTCTATTATTGAATACCTTTAGCTAAAAAGTATTCCTTCAAAAATATTCTTGTTTTTTGTACTACTACTAATACTAATAATAATACATTTTATTTATATAGCACCTTTCCCGTGCTCAAGGAAATAATGATCTCTGTGGTGTATTTTTTTTTTTGTCTTTCTGTATATTTTGTTATATGCTGGGAAAACTTTGTGTTAATCAGACATTGGAGTTGAAGCCAAAAGATTTTCCTCATAATGGCTGTAATGTATTTTTTATTCTCATATATAAAATGATTGCATACTGAAGGTTCCACTAAACATAAGAACAACACACAAATTTAAAATTTCTTTTTTTATAACCATCAGACACAATGGACTTTTATTTTATACACAGTCTTGGGTTAATGAGTTTTATTACTGGCAGTGTGTATGTGCACATTTTCTGCAATGAAGATAAATATTTGCCCTAAAGCAATGGCACACGTTCAAATCCATTGTGCTAGGTAATAGTTTTTGAACAACTTATTATTGATTTAAGTGACTAGTGCATCAAAATTTCATATTTTAAATGGTCATGGTTTTTGCCAAGTTCAGCTCAACAATAGTGGGTCATCCATCAATATTTCATACTTTAAATAGGCAGAGTTTGTACCAACAGTAGGTTGGTTGTAATATTCCAGTGCAATTTTTAAATGTAAGTATCCATGGATTTGCTATGGTTGAAATGTGCTGGGTTGACTATAAAAAAAAAATAGTGTGTAGCATGTAAAGTGAATTAACCGGGTACATTTTAAATGTATGCCATAATCCCTTGCTCTGTTAGGACAATAAAGGTAAAACATTTTCCAATAATCTGGTCTGCTAGTACAAATAATCAATTTCAAGATGAAAAACAATAAGGAGCAATTAAAAAATAAAAGAATATTAAAATATTGCCACTGATGAATATCACCCGACATCTTGTATCATTTTTTCTCATAGTAAATACTATATGCTTGCTTTATGATGAATTCATTATTAAAATACTGTTTTCTCTACATAGCAGAATGCTAATTTGTGACTGGCTGCTCTCTAACCCTGCTCCGGAATAACATTGTCTAAAAAAATGAATGAGGCGTTAAAGGGCACCAGGTGACCAGAGTGGCGTTGTCATTTGCACTGCTATTTTAAAGATTCCGAGTTCTTAGTTCACAAGCCAGGCCATTCTCTGTGTCCATAGATAGACATACAACTGTAAATTGGTGTGAATGACTGTGCTTTGCAATGGGCAGAGATAAGCACAATCTCAGGGACATAAAAATGCATTAATGAATGGGTAGATGGTCTGATTGTTCATTTATAGTTATGTGCAGTAAATATTGCTGGCGTAACAAAATACACTTTTACATAAGTGATGGGCTCCCCTCATTTTAATGGTGCTGGATTTGAGTGAAAGTAGTCACATGATAAAAGTATAAAAAGGAGAGGGTACATTTCTATTATTGTGACGAAAGGTTAAGATAAGGGAATGGGCGAGGGGTAAAATAATCTAAGTACTATTTTAAAATTAGGGACTTAGGCAATTGGGGCTAAGATAAGAGTAAGAGATGGGATAGTTCATACAATAATTAACATAAGGACCTTAAAAACAATGGGGTTAAGATAAGAGAATGGGGTGGAAGACAGTGTGGGCGGTGGCCCCACCAATTTGAAAAGTACCAATAAGAGATTTTAAATAAACCAATGAGAAAGCTGCAGGCAATACATCAGCAGAAGTCTGAAACATGAAAAACACAAACAAAATTGTAGAACAGGGGTGTCAAACTCTGGTCCCGGAGGGTCGCAGTGGCTGCAGGTTTTCATTCTAACCATCTTCTTAATTAGTTAACAGTTTTAGCTGCTAATTAACTTATTTTGCCTTTGTTTTAATTAAATTATTCAGGCCTCTTAGTTGCTTCTTTTCCCTTAATTAGCAGCCAAACAATGATGAGACACAAAACGAGCTGCCACATGACCAGAGGGGAATTTTTCGTACACGGATTACTCGTTTAGCCGGATGTAATTGTTGACGATTTGGCATGATCCTGGATCTGCTGGTTTTTCGAAACTCTTGCTGGATGTGTTGTCATAGCAGCACATCCAAATCCTCAAACCTGCTCGGAGCAGATTTGTTCTATGTAAACAAGGATTAGCTCACACACTTAATCAGTGTCCGTGCATGGAATTCATTCAGTCATGGCTTCGCCGTTAATGAATGAGTGACCAATTGATATCGGTGCGTAAATTATAAGAAGAGAATTTCATATAGAGAGGGTTTTGCACAATTGGCAAGATCCTTTATTGCTCCCGGAGGAAATTCTTTTTGAAAGATACCACTTTAGCCCGAGGAGGAATATTGTACCTCAAAGATTTATTAGCACCTTATATTCGAAGTCAAACTAGGCGAAGTCAGGCTCTCACATCCACACAGACAGTATGCATTGCTTTGAAGTTTTTTGCAAGCGGCACTTTTTTAATATACTGTAGGCAATGTGGAAAATCTTATCTAAAAGTGCAGTTTGCCAGGCAATTCGTAAAATCTGTTTGGCTCTGAAATATTTCCTTTGGGTTTTCATGGACACCTGCATGTGCAGACAATAAAAGAGGTGTTTCATGCCATTGCAGGTATATAATACACAGGCAAAAACACCCACAGTTCCGTAAAGAATCTCACAATCAGCCTAACATTCTCATTACCCAGGATATCCAAGTATAATTGGGGCACATGGGACTGATCAGAGTAGAGTTTGATCAAACATTATTTGGAAATTTTACCTCTCCTCCTGATGAATAATCAGACACAGTGTCTTCATCAAATATTTGACCTTCGTCAATATCTCGTTGGTCAGACACAAGTTCTAGGGATATGACATTCCCTGCAACTGACCCAACAAAAAAAAAAAAAAAAGGGCTATATGGAACGTGTGGCACACATTGAGGACAAATACAGGCAATGACCATCCTTTACCTGAAATGAAGTGACCACTGCATCCTGCCACTGGTTCTGAGGAGGAGCTTCCCCCTGGAATGCCCTCAGAAACAGGGCTATGGGCATTTTGCTAGAGAGCCAACTCTTCTGCAGGGGTTAGGTCTGGACCGTGTGGACCTCCACTTGTTTTTTGCTTGTGTGTCTTCTTATTAGCTTAAAAATAAATGTTTTTTATATTATATATGATTCTTTATGTCAACAATTCTTTAAATAGTTATATACCAATATTTACCGGTTTGAAGTATATTCTTGTACTTCATTTTAACCTGTTCCTATGTTCTCCTTGTGCTCATGTTTGACCTGGAATTATGACATATTAAATAATAATTAATCTGACACATAGAAAATTAAACGCTGCACACTACTTAGCGTTTAATTTGTCGGCCACTTTTTGCCAGCCGTCTTTTCTGGTTTGGGCTGCTTTTGCAATGTTTTATGCATATTAAATCTTGAAATTCTTCATATACTTCGAATAAAAGGTCCTGCTCTGCTTGTGCGGAAAAAAAATGTGCCCGTTCTTTCGTCATTTTGTTACAGCCTATCAAAGACTTGTTTTCTAGACACAATATATATAAGGGTTTTTCAATCAGCGCGGAGGTGCACATTCATCTCGGATGATTAGATCCAGCTAGACTAATCTGCTACATGGCTGTGTTTGAAAAACTGACTTATCCCAGATGAGTTTCACCAGCATTAACTCATCCAAGATGAGGCATCTGATCTCGTATGATTTAAGCGACGTACGGAAAATACTTCCCTGTTCACTTGTGCCCATCACACAATATTTGGAAATAAAGAAGAGAGGAGGTCTCAATAAGGTTGATCTCCGAGGTTACTTAAATAGTTTGACGGTGTACTTTGAAAAAACAGAAGATCAGCAGTTTTGGAAATATCTGCTGTAGCACAATGAAAGCAGCAACAAGCTGTGGAATTAAATAGCAGGTTTAATTAAAAGCAAGAATCGGCTTCTCATTAAGAACCTGGTTGGAGTGAAACTGGTTGGAATTTGACGCCCCAATTAACCTGGTCATCTGTCAGCTCATTTTATGTCTCATTTCTCTTTGGATACTATCTAATGATGAAAATAAATAATTCAGGGGAATGAATCCTTAAAAACAGGACTATTAAACTGAAGGGAAAAGAAGTTAATTAACACTGGTCACTGATTAGGTAAAGGGTTAGAATGAAAATCTGCAGCCACTGCGGCCCTCCAGTCCTGGAGTTTGACATCTGTGTTGTAGAGCAGTGGCTCCCAAACTCGGTCCTGGGGATCCACTGTGGCTGCAGTTTTTGTTCCAACCAGATTAACAATTGGTGATAATAATTGATAACAACTGATGTCGTTTAATTGGTCTTTTTTATTCTTCTCTTATTCTGCATTCAGAAAAACACAACAGTATGGTTTTAAGGTTTATAAGACATTTAGAAATATCTCTATTTTTTGTTTTTTGTTCTAAAGCTATAAATGCTTAACTCTGTTTTGTTGTTTTCCTCTTATTTTCACCTTTTATTTTGTAGTTTGCTCCCTTCATTTAACCCAGGATGATGAAAGCAGCAACGACTTCAGTGTCAGGCCCACTAATTAGTAAAACAAATAAATAACCAGAACACCTGGAAAAGAAGAATGAAAATTAGGTTGAAAATACTGTTAACGATTTTAAAAAACTACGTATTCCCCATATAACTGCTTATTATATTTTAACTAGCAAAATACCCAAAAAGGAAACATATTGAAAACAACGTAACATGATTGTCAATGTAATTGTTTTGTCACTGTTATGAGTGTTGCTGTCATATATATATATATATATATATATACACACACACACACATATATAAACATATATACACATATACATATATATACATATGTACATATATACATATACACATATATATATATATATAGTCAGAGGTGCCAGGGGCAACGACCCGGCCGGGACGCCATAAAGGACCGGAAGAGGGCGTGCACCCGCCTTGGATCACGTGGGGGCCGCCACCCTGGTTGCTTTGGGGGCCGCGGGTTGAGGGCATGGAAGCCCAACCCTGCAGGGGCCCATGGTCACCGCCAGGGGGTGCCCCAATGCTTTGGGAACCCTGCACCTCAGTACTTTCTCCACACCAGGAAGTGCTGGGCGGAAGAGTAGCAGGGACACCCGGAATGCTTCCAGGAGTAAACCGGATTTCCGCCACACAGGGGCGTGTCGACGGGTGATTGCCGGGGATATATATACATATATATACACATATCAACATATATATACACATATCAACATATATATACACATACATATACACACATACAAACACACACACATATACATATATACATATACACATACATACAGATAAATATACATATATATACACACATACACATACATATATATATATATATATACAGTAAAGGCGCTATATAGTGACCGAACTGGCACAGACTACGCAGAGGCACGTGTAAACCAAACAGACTTTTTATTTTTTCTTCTGCTGTGGGCGCACGTCTTCCCCGTGTCCCACAGGCCCAACACAGTCCCAAAGCACTTTCCACAGAGCTCAAACAACCCTTTCCTGGCACCACCACTCCCCCCAGGCAACCTCGTCCTCTTCCTCCCGATTCTGGCCTTGAATAAAGGGAGGCTGGCCCATTTTATAGCCCACCGGGACGTGTACCAAGTGTTTGACCAGCTGGTCCCGATTGCACCTCCGGGTGGGGCTGATAACTCGTCCATCCGGGTTGTTGTCTCTCGGCAGCACCCCCTAGCGGCTACCCCATCTCCCAACCAGGCTGTGGAGGACTCCATGTCCCATGGAGCCACGTGGGAGATTGGGAAATGAACAACGGCCAGGGAGGCTGCCCCCAAGCTTCCCGGGGGAGGTATTGAGCTGTCCATGGTGGCTCCCCCGGAACATATGCAGCAGGGGACCCGGCTGTCCGTCACAATATATACACATATATATACATATCTATATATATATCTATACTAATAAAAGGCAAAGCCCTCACTCACTCACTGACTCATCACTAATTCTCCAACTTCCTGTGTGGGTGGAAGGCTGAAATTTGGCAGGTTCATTCCTTACAGCTTCCTTACAAAAGTTGGGCAGGTTTTATATCGAAATTCTACGCGTAATGGTCATAACTGGAAGCAGTTTTTCTCCATTTACTGTAATGGAGATGAGCTTCAACGCGTGGGGGCGGAGTTTCGTGTGACATCATCACGCCTCCCACGTAATCACGCAGTACATAGAAAACAAGGAAGACCTCAAAAAAGCGCTCAAGAAAACATGCATTATATAATTGAGAAGGCAGCGAAACAATAAGAAGCGAGCGAGTGACATATACTACCATATATTCATGAGTGTTGCCAGCTCGGAAAGAAAGCACGGTGTACAGGGTAAACCTAAACTTTAAATTAAGTTCATAGACAGGCTACCACTGGCGTTTCACATACACACAGGTAATGCGGGATACAAGTTTAATGAGAGGGCGCAGGATATAAGCGAGTTTTGATCACTTTGTAACTAAGTTAAAATTGTAGGTGAAGGGGTGTGCTTATGCAAATTCGAGACTGTGTTTGTGGGGATTGACAGTTAAAGGCGGGTGGGGAGTCACGTCATCATCTCCCCGCCCACCTCATTTTACTCTGAGCTGAGCTCCGCGGCTAACGCTGTCTTCCGAAGCAACTTCGTCAGACTGCCACCAAATACTCACAGAAAAATCCACAAGTTAATACACACGCTGTCTCTAGAGTTTCTACACACTGAATCCTCCAGGCACTACTTACAAAAGGTCACATTGACAATCGTGTTACGTTATTTTTAAAATCTTTCCTTTTCTTAGCACAAGCACAGCCGAGAAGCTTGATGCATGTGCTCCATAACGCGTTAAAAATAATGCATTTAATCACACTTTGCATTACAAGCAAAGGGAGCTTTTGTCAATGCGTGATTTCCTGGTACACGGATTACATTGATCAGCGCATCCCGATTCATTTTACCCTCGCACCACCTTAGTTTGAGAAGAAGTATGAAAAAACACAGAAGAGGTTAACACAGAAAAACAGATCACCAATTCAAGCTTTATGAATAATCGATTCGCCATCAATAATTGTTTTGGTAAAGCCATCCTCCTTCCATTTTATAATTTTTCCGCCACTAGCCATGATTAAATGAGCGGTAAAAAGTAAGAGCAAAGCGAGGGTGACTTATTTAGGCAGGCATATATATGACAGCAACACTCATGACAATGTCAATCATGTTACGTTATTATTAAAATGTTTCCTTTTCTTTTCATTACTTCTTTAACACACTACTTCTCCTCTAGGCGCGGTATTTTGCTATATATATAATATATGAATGACCTCCAAAGAGCGCTGAGACTTTTGATATCATGAGCGTGTCTGCAAACTGGGGTCTCCTGCCCAGCAAAAGTCGAGCAGCCAGCGCGTGCATAGCTGTGCCGGCCTTTGAGGCGCTGACTGCGCTTCTGCCTTAAGTCAAAGTGAGCACTTTTAATTTTTCATCCTCCCCTGCGTATAGCCCAGACAAGTGCAAACACGGGACCCCTTTTCTACACCACGGCAAAATAATATTAAGGCGATTCACAATCGAGAGGCAGGCACAAATTTGAGCGTTCACATAGAAAATGTAATTTCAATGTACCTGTACTTCTTAAAACGTTAATGTTTTACTGTTTAATAACTTATAGACTATAATTTATTATTTTTCCCTTGCACTCAGTGACCAAACCTATACACACACATATAGACACATACAAACATACACACAAGTATATGTATGTGTCTATATATCTACACACACACACACACACATACATACACACATATATATAATTTGTGTGTGTGTATGTATGTATGTGTGTGAATATATGATGTAGATAGGTATGTATGTATATATATATATATATATGTGTATATGTAGATATGTATATAGATATGTAGATATGAAGATATGTATATATATATATATCTATATATATATATCTATATATATATATATATCTATATATATATGTCTATAGATATATATGTATGTATGTATGTGTATATATATATGTGTGTGTGTGTGTATATATATGACAGCAGCAATCCAAGCTGTGAGAAAACAGTAAAAGGGGGCGTGTCAGACGTCGTGGTACATTTTCTGATGCAGCTGCGAAAACAACTTCGTGGCGCTGCCGCCAAATACACAAAACAATTACATTGACAATCATGTTACGTTATTTTCAAAATGTTTCCTTTTCTTTTTCATTACTTCTTTAACACACTACTTCTCCGCTGCGAAGCGCGGGTATTTTGCTACTATATATATAAAACTGCTCAAAAAAATTAAAGGAACACTTTGAAAACACATCAGATCTCAATGGGAAAAAGAAATCCTCCTGGATATCTATACTGATATAGACTGGGTAATGTGTTAGGAACGAAAGGATGCCACATCGTTTGATGGAAATGAAAATGATCAACCTACAGAGCCCTGAATTCAAAGACGCCCCAAAAATCAGAGTGAAAAATGATGTGGCAGGCTAGTCCATTTTGCCAAAATTTAATTGCAGCAACTCAAAATTGTACGCAGCACTTTGTATGGCCCCTGTGTTCTTGTATACATGCCTGACAACATCGGTGCATGCTTCTAATGAGATGACAAATGGTGTTGTGGGGGATCTCCTCCCAGATCTGGACCAGGGCATCACTGAGCTCCTGGACAGTCTGAGGTGCAACCTGGTGGCATTGGATGGACCAAAACATAATGTCCCAGAGGTGTTCTATTGGATTTAGGTCAGGAAAGTGTGGTGGCCAGTCAATGGTATCAATTCCTTCATCCTCCAGGAACTGCCTGCATACTCTCACCACATGAGGCCAGGAATTGTCGTGCACCAGGAGCCACTGTACCAGCATAGGGTCTGACAATGGGTCCAAGGATTTCATCCTGATACCTAATGGCAGCCAAGGTGCCTTTGTCAAGCCTGTAGCGGTCTGTGTGACCCTCCATGGATATGCCTCCCCAGACAATCATTAACCCACCACCAAACTGCTCATGCTGAATGATGTTACAGGCAGCATAATGTTCTCCATGGCTTCTCCAGACCCTTTCACTTCTGTCACGTGCTCAGGGTGAACCTGCTCTCATCTGTAAAAAGCACAGGGCACCAGTGGTGCATCTGCCAATTCTGGTATTCTATGGCGAATGCCAATCGAGCTGCATGCTGCTGGGCAGTGAGCTCAGGGCCATTAGAGGACATGGGGCCCTTGGGTCACCCTCATGAAGTCTTTCTGGTTGTTTGGTCAGAGACATTCACACCAGTGGCCTGCTGGAGGTCATTTTGTAGGGCTCTGGCAGTGCTCATCCTGTTCCTCCTTGCCCAAAGGAGCAGATACTGGTCCTGCTGATGGGTTATGGACCTTCTATGGCCCTCTCCAGCTCTCCTAGAGTAACTGCTTGTCTCCTAGAATCTCCTCCATGCCCTTGAGACTGTGCAGGGAGACACAGCAAACCTTCTGGCAATGACACATATTGATGTGCCATCCTGGAGAAGTTGGACTACCTGTGCAACCTCTGTAGGGTACAGGTATCGCCTCATGCTACCAGTAGTGACACTGACTGTAGCCAAATGCAAAACTAGTGAAGAAACAGTCAAAAAAGATGAGGAGGGAAAAATGTCAGTGGCCTCCACCTGTTAAACCATTCCTGTTTTGGGGGTCATCTCATTGTTGCCCCTCTAGTGCATCTGTTGTTAATTTCATTAACACCACAGCAGCTGAAACTGATTAACAACCCCTCTGCTACTTAACTGACCAGATTAATATCCCATAAGTTTCATTGACTTTATGCTATACTCTGATTAAAAGTGTTCCTTTAATTCTTTTGAGCAGTATATATATATATATATATATATATATATATATATATATATATATATATATATATATATATATATACATACACATACATATATACATACATACATATATATACACATACATACATACATATATATATACATATCTACATATATATATATATACTGTATATATACTGTATATAGCAAAATCCTCAAGGCTTGCGACAAAGTACTGCTTTTAAATTTTTATTAAGAAGAAAAGAAAACCTTTTTAAACTGAGGGAAAATATACCAATAACTATTTGTTAAGGACCTCTTTGTATACCACGTTGTCAGTTCAGCACTCCGGTTGTAATATGACCAAGCTGTGCACTGAGCTTACTCTTGAGAATGCAACGTATAGTTGTCCAGGAGAAAAGCAATGTTGCCTCAAATCAATGGCAACCTTTCGTAGGGTCTGTCCCTGAGACTTATTAATTGTCATCGCGAAGCAGAACCTTACTGGAAATTTGAGGCATTTGAATTGAAATGGGAGATCAGAGGGTATAACGGTGATGCGAGGAATACATTCAGAGTGTGGTGCTCTGCTGTTTTTTCGTGTAGCTGCCTTCATACAGCTTCTCCGTTGCTTTATAAATGAACGCCATTAAGGCCGTCGTTTCCCCTTGCTTCGCGGTTCTGTATTGTTTTATTGTTCTGTTTATTACGATTGCTATAGTTATTGTGTAGCTATTTGAGACTTACTTTACTGATCAGGTACCCATTTCCTTTATTTAATCCGCGGCTTGTACGCTATTTTATGTTCATTTATTACGATTATAGATATTTATTGATTCCCTTCTTTAGCTGACTGCCTGCTCATATAAGGCGCTCCGCTGGTTTTTTGTGAAGCAGACTTTACACAGCTTCTCCGCTGTTTTATAAACAAACGACTTATAGGCCATCCTTTTTCCTTGCTTCGCCAAGGAAGCTGCATTTTTATTTAATCCACGGGTTTTCCACTGTTTTATTGTTCGTTTATTACGATGGGTATAACGGGGATGCGTGGAATACATTGAGTGTGGAGAAACTCTAGAGACAGCATGTGTATTAACTTTTGGATTTTTCTGTGAGTATTTGGTGGCAGCGTAACGAGGTTTCTTCCGCAAAGACCGCGTTAGCTGTGGAGCTCAACTCGGAGCAGTTCTTTTCCTACCTTGTCAATTGTGTAATGCGTTTTTTGAACAGGTTTGATGCATGGAAGTGATCACTCGTACTGCGTTCAGTCAGTTCACGTGAGCTGCTCTCTTGTGTGATGTTGCGATGTCCACAGCTTTATTTAATGTTAACTAAGACCCGACACTTAAAAGTTTCTTGCTACAGCAATTTTAACTCCGTTACAAAGTGATCCAAAGTCTCGTTTATACCTCGTGTCTTCTCATTAAACTTGTATCTCACGAATAAAGTATTCGACAAAGGCATGACAAACGGCAGCGGGAGCGTGTCCATAAACTTAATTTAAACTTACGGTTTACACCATGCTTTGTTTCCGCAGTAGCTGCACTTATGAATAAGCTTGTATGCGTTTTTCTTTAGCGCTCTTTGGAGCTCTTCCTTGTTTTCTACGTACTGCGTACACAGTCAGTTCATGTGATTACGTGAGAGGCGTGATGATTTGACACGCAACTCCGCCCCCCACGGCCATCGAGCTAAAGTCCATTACAGTATATGGAGAAAAATAGGTTCCAGTTATGACCATTACGCGTAGAATTTCGAAATGAAACCTGCCCAGCTTTTGTAAGTAAGCTGTAAGGAATGAACCTGCCAAATTTCAGCCTTCTACCTACACGGGAAGTTGGAGAATTAGTGATGAGTGAGTCAGTCAGTCAGTCAGTGAGGACTTTGCCTTTTATTAGTATAGATATAGATTATTTAAATGAAGTAAAAGTTTTATCTGTATAATATAATAAACATATTTTGCTGCATTTCCTCTTTAAAATGATATCGTCATCATATGTAAATACGCACTTTATAAAGTGGCTCAGGTTGTGCAATATTATAACTGTATTGCAAGTTTACAGTGAGGTAATTGTTCTTATAAGTACAAACAGTTCTACAAGGAGCAGTTGATGGAGTGATAGAGTGCGTTTAGAGCTCTTGGGATGAAACTTTCTGAACCACAAGGTCTGAACATTAAAGGTTTTGAAGCATTTCCATGTGAGAAGCAGTTCAAATAGAAAGCATGGCTAAGGCAGCGTGTGCTTGATGCTGTATACCGATAATAGTCTTTCCAATCAGTTGCTCCGAGTGGTGCAGTAAGAGTAATATGGAAAAAGATGATCCGCTGTGGCAACCCCTAATGGAAGCAGCTGAAAGAAGAAGAATAAGGTGCAGTGAGAGTAACAACGCTAAAACAGCTAAGGTATTTAGAATAGTTTGACCATTCTGTGGACCATTATATTGTTACAGGTTAATTACAATCAGATGCATTAAACTAATAAACAATATGTGGTTAATTTCAGTGTATTTATAAAGCCACATCAGGCATGAGGATATGAAAAAGAACGATAAACCACAAAGGGACATTAGCACTGCTTTGACGCTGGGTGCTGCCAGTCTGCAAAACCGAGCGGAGAACTTGCGTATGACAGGGTCTGAGGTACCGTGGAAATGTGCATGGCTTTACGCCAAGTTTAGGTTTAATACATCGCAATTTGAACGTAGAAATGTTTGTACGCAACATTTCTGTGTGTACGCACCATTTATACATGATGCCCCTGGAGTTTGACATCTGTTGTGTAGAGTATTAAAGTCAGTTACTTTCTAAGCTAGGTTACAACAGTGCCACAGTGCTGTCTTAAAGAAGAAAACCATATTCTGCACCTGGTACTTTGAGCTACAACTTGAATTGCTGTGTCACTTACAAATATGTCACCAACAATACCTATACCCTATATCTAGCAAATTCATTTCCAAACAATGGCACCCTTGCTAGTCTAAAAATTTTATTAGCAAGTGTCCAACCTTTTGAACAGGTGAAATAGGGAGACCGTTCAGGCAGTATGATCAAGCTGTTAAAATTAAAGACCTTACAAAGCATATCGTAGAACATGCATCTCTTGATCATAGCTAAACTGATCTTTATGTTTGGGTTCTTTCACAGGGCTTCAAAGACAATTTTCAAAGAGAAACAGAAGAAACAAAGTTCATACTCAGCCTAGAATTTCATATTTTTCCATGTCTTAATGACCAACTAACTTTTAAATCTCTCCCTTCATGTTCTCTAAGTACAGCTTTTCAGCGATTAGTGACACCTTTTCTCCTTTCATCTGCCCTGACTTTGTTCCATCCTTCCCCAATTATATGTACTGCCTGCTCTCTCCCTTTCAGTTGCACAACTGATGAAGGTGATGCAGTACAGTCAAAAAAGTTCCATCTTTTACTTTGTTTCCTGTTCTGTGAGGAAGTAACTTTTAACTTATTTTTTTCCTTTCAAGTTGCACACTGATGCAGCTCAACACTAATATATATACAGTGGGATGCAAAAGTTTGGGCAACCTTGTTAATAGTCATTATTTTCCCGTATAAATATTTGGTTGTTACGATAAAAAATGTCAGTTAAATATATCATATAGGAGACACACACAGTGATATTTGAGAAGTGAAATGAAGTTTATTGGATTCACAGAAAGTGTGCAATAATTGTTCAAACAAAATCAGGCAGGTGCATAAATTTGGGCACCGTTGTCATTTTATTGATTCCAAAACTTTTAGAACTAATTATTGGAACTCAAATTGGCTTGGTAAGCTCAGTGACCCCTGACCTACATACACAGGTGAATCCTATAATGAGAAAGAGTATTTAAGGGGGTCAATTGTAAGTTTCCCTCCTCCTTTAATTTTCTCTGAAGAGTAGCAACATGGGGGTCACAAAACAACTCTCAAATGACCTGAAGACAAAGATTGTTCACCATCATGGTTTAGGGGAAGGATACAGAAAGCTGCCCCAGAGATTTAAGCTGTTTGTTTCCACAGTTAGGAACATATTGAGGAAATGGAAGACCACAGGCTCAGTTCAAGTTAAGGCTCGAAGTGGCAGACCAAGAAAGATTTCGGATAGACAGAAGCGATGAATGGTGAGAACAGTCAGAGTCAACCCACAGACCAGCACCAAAGACCTACAACATCATCTTGCAGCAGATGGAGTCACTGTGCATCGTTCAACCATTTGGCGCACTTTACACAAGGAGATGCTGTATGTGAGAGTGATGCAGAGGAAGCCTTTTCTCCACCCACAGCACAAACAGAGCCACTTGAGGTCTGCTCAAGCACATTTGGACAAGCCAGCTTCATTTTGGAATAAGGTGCTGTGGACTGATGAAACTAAAATTGAGTTATTTGGGCATAACAAGGGGCGTTATGCATGGAGGAAAAAGAACACAGCATTCCAAGAAAAACACCTGCTACCTACAGTAAAATATGGTGGTGGTTCCATCATGCTCTGGGGCTGTGTGGCCAGTGCAGGGACTAGGAATCTTGTCAAAATTGAGGGACGTATGGATTCCACTCAGTATCAGCAGATTCTGGAGACCAATGTCCAGGAATCAGTGACAAACCTGAAGCTGCTCCGGGGCTGGATCTTTCAACAAGACAACGACCCGAAACACTGCTCAAAATCCACTAAGGCATTCATGCAGAGGAACAAGTACAATGTTCTGGAATGGCCATCTCAGTCCCCAGACCTGAATATAATTGAAAATCTGTGGTGTGAGTTAAAGAGAGCTGTCCATGCTTGGAAGCCATCAAACCTGAATGAACTAAACAACAACAACAACAACATTTATTTATATAGCACATTTTCATACAAACAGTAGCTCAAAGTGCTTTACATATTAAAGAATAGAAAATGAAAGACACAATTATAAAACAAAATAAATCAACATTAATTAACATTGAATAAGAGTAAGGTTCAATGGCCAGGGGACAGAAAAACAAAAACTCCAGACGGCTGGAGAAAAAATAAAATCTGTAGGGATTCCAGACCATGAGACCGCCCAGTCCCCTCTGGATGTTTTGTAAAGAGGAATGGTCCAAAATACCTTCAACCACAATCCAGACTCTCATTGGAACTTACAGGAAGCGTTTAGAGGCTGTAATTTCTGTAAAAGGCGGATCTACTAAATATTGATTTCATTTCTTTTTTGTGGTGCCCAAATTTATGCAACTGCCTGATTTTGTTTGAACAATTATTGCACACTTTCTGTAAATCCATAAAACTTCATTTCACCCTGAGCACGTGACAGAAGTGAAAGGGTCTGGAGAAGCCATGGAGAACATTATGCTGCCTGTAACATCATTCAGCATGAGCAGTTTGGTGGTGGGTTAATGATTGTCTGGGGAGGCATATCCATGGAGGGTCACACAGACCGCTACAGGCTTGACAACAGGCCATACAAAGTGCTGTGTACATTTTTGAGTTGCTGCAATTAAATTTTGGCAAAATGGACTAGCCTGCCACATAATTTTTTCACTCTGATTATTGGGGCGTCTTTGTATTCAGGGCTCTGTAGGTTGATCATTTTCATTTCCATCAAACGATGTGGCATCCTTTCGTTCCTAATACATTACCCAGTCTATATCAGTATAGATATCCAGGAGGATTTCTTTTTCCCATTGAGATCTGAGTGTTTTCAAAGTGTTCCTTTAATTTTTTGAGCAGTTTATATATATATATGCCAGGGGCAACGACCCGGCCGGGACGCCGTGAGGGACCGGAAGAGGGTCAAGGCCCACCCTAAATCACGTGGGGGCTGCCTTCCTGTTTGCTCTGGGAGCCACGGGTTGAGGGCATGGAAGCCCCACCCTGTAAGGGCCCGTGGTCACTGCCAGGAGGCGCCCCAATGCCTTGGGGACCTGTTACCTCAGCACTTCCGCCACACCAGGAAGTGCTGGGGGGAAGAATAAGGACGATACCCGGAGAGCTGCTGGGAGAACAGCCAGCACTTCCGTCACGCTGGGGCGTGGCCAACAGGGGAGTGTCGGAAGCACCTGGAGCTCATCCGGATCATGTATAAAAGGGGCCATCTCCCTTCATTCGAGGCTAGAGTCGGGTGGAAGTAGGACGAGGCAGAAGAGGAGTGGAGGTGGCCCGAAAAGAAGGCATTTGTGGCCAAGACTGAGATTATTGGGGTTTGTGCACGGACTGGGTCTAAGTGACCATTATTATATTTGTAAATAGTTGTAAATATGTGTCCGGGCCAGTTTTCACAATATATATTCAGTAATTCCACCTCGATCGTGGAGGTTGCGTTCCAGAACCCCCCGCGATAGGTGACAATCTGCGAAGTAGAAACCATATGTTTGTATGGTTATTTTTATATATTTTAAGCCCTTAGAAACTCTCCCACACTGTTTATAAATACTCTCTGCACAGTTATACAGTAAACCCTTGTTTATCGCGGTTAATCCGCTCCAGACAGATAAATGAATTTCCACGAAGTAGGATTCTTTATTTATAAATCTTTATTTATAAATATTTTCACAGTTAGAGCATAGAAAACCTGTTTACGACTTTCTAAATAAGTTTTTTAACATTATTAGAGCCCTCTAGACATGAAACATGACAAGACAGAGATGACAGTTCTTTCTCACAATTAAAAGAATGCAAACATATCTTCCTCTTCAAAGGAGTGCCGTCAGGAGCAGAGAATATCAGAGAGAGAGAAAAGTAAACAAAAATCAATAGGGCCGTTGTGCTTTTAAGTAAATGAAGCACCGGCGATAAAGCCGCCGCAGTGAAGGGATCAATGTGAAGGTAGTCTTTTCAGCATTTTTTAGAGGAGCGTCCGTATCTTCTAAGCAAACAGCCTCTGTGCAAACAGCCCCTCTGCTCACACCCCCTCCGTCAGGCGCAGAGAAAAGCAAACAATCAAAAATCAATACGGGCTGTTAGAGCTTTGAAATATGCAAAGCACCGCGCAGGAAGCATATCGTATATCATTAATAATAATAATAATAATAATAATAATACATTTTATTTATACAAGGCGCCTTTCAGAGAACTCAAGTACACCGAACAAACAATAAATAAATAAAAGACACAATTATAAACAACTTAAAACATCAGAAAATCTAAAAATTAAAACCAAACAAAACCACTATAATCAGGAGGAAAAAGAAAAAGCCATTTTAAACAAATGTGTTTTAAGTTTGTGTGATTTGATATTTCAGAGATCCGCAGGTAATGAGTTCCAGTGCTTGGGAGCAGAACGGCTGAAAGCTATTAAAATCCCCCAGCAGAATTATATTTGGAGTAATTACAGATAGATTGGTAAGGAAGGTAGCAAGATCGTTCAAAAAATTGTTGTTAGACTTAGGATGACGGTAGACAGTTGCAATGATGGTTGGAACTGGCCCAGACAGTTGACACACAGTCGATTCAAAAGAGCTAACAGCAGGAGCAGGCAACGGCAGGACTTTCCACTTCTCGCGATAAATTATCGCGACACCTCCTTCACAGCCAGATGCATGGGGTTGACAAGTGTAAACAAACCCCAAGGGGGTGCATTCATTAAGTTGTGAAAAGTCTTGAGGTTGCTGCCAAGTCTCAGTTAAACAGAGAAAGTCAAACTTACGGTCAATGAGGAGATCCTGAATGAGATGTCCCTTACTCGTAAGTGAGTGGATGTTCAATAGACCAAAGCTGACAATGTTGCTGTCGCATTTGACAGTGGTGTTAGTCGACCGAGCTAAGCTGGCCAACACGCTATGGTCAGCGTTCTTATCTGTGTTATGTGGAGGGTGCCCGAAAATCAGACCAAAAAGAGTTAATTCCTTTCGAGGCGTCCGTTCGGAATCTCCGGCGGGAAGCCACGATGGATGTATCTCTGACGTGGAAGAAGTATGACGTCCGGGTCGAAATATAGCACCAACAGCAGAGGCACAGACTGGAGAAGACGCAGTCGAAGCAGCTCAGCAGCTGGGTACTGGAGGAGGCCATTCGCAGGTTGGATAGCGAGCGACTGAAGACTCCAAACATTAACCAAGCAAAAATCCTACCAGTCCACATTGTAGGCGAGGAGGCCGCAGGCAGCTCAGACGTCCAGAGAATAAATCGGTAAGTTTCAAACGAAACGGAGGTTAGGCTGAAGCATCAAAATCACTAGTTTAGCAAAATCAATATTCTAGTTACCGGCGAGCAGCGGCGACCAGTCCCGCCAGCGTTCACTCAAACCGGAAGTTTCATGTCACGTGACATGAGGAGTTTTATTTAATATGTAATACGTGCTCTGATTGGGTAGCTTCTCAGCGCCCCTTGTATGAAATCAACTGGGCAAACAAACTGAGGACGCGTGTACCATAAATTAAAAGACACATTGTCCGCAGAAATCCGCAAACCAGCGAAAAATCTGTGATATATATTTAGATATGCTTACATTTAAAATCCACGATAGAGTGAAGCCGCGAAAGTCGAGGCGCGATATAGCAAGGGATCACTGTATTGTCATACACGTGTGTTTAGGAGACAACTAAAGGGCTTATAATGAGGTAGGGTTAGGAGGGTGTTGGACGTAAAGTTTTATTTATTATGAGGATGTTCTTCTTCTTAAGTTTGCATATGCTGGGTTCATGTCCAAATGTCTGTTAATGGTGTTTTTGTTTAATAGCCAAGATTCAGCCAGCTCACTGGCACTTTTAGTACTGGCCTTAAATCTTACTTGTACATTGTCCAAATTAAATGTATGTCTGGTTGAATTTGTGTGCGTATAAATCAGTGATCATGAGTCCTTCCTTCTGACGGTGTTTTGATGCTCCTGTATACGTGTTGCGATTCTTTTTGACGTTTTTCCTATGTATACCGCTGGGCAAGAACTGCATGGAATACTATAAACTGCGTTTCGTGTCTCTGCTGCTGATTTCTTGTTTTTGGCATTAAAAAGGACAGTGCGCAGATTGTTCGTAGATTTCTATGCTATTCTGATGCCTGATTTGGACAGGATGCGTGTTGCACCTTCTGACACTTCGTGATGATAAGGAAGCGTGTGCCAGGTGTAATGGGATGTCAGATTGGAGTTGACTATTTGCTGGGTTCTCTGGCGTCTCCTGTGTAGGCATTGTTTAATGAATGTCCTTGGGTAGCCGTTTGAAGTGAAAAGATGGAAAAGATAGCATCTTTTGTTCGTTTTTGTCTCCTTCCTATTGCAATTGGTGTGAATTCTTCTGAATAAAGTCTTAATACAGCTCCATTTATGAGATGCTGGGTGATTGCTGGCGAAGTGTAATATCTTGTCTGAATAGCATTCCTTATGGTAGACACTTGTAATCAGGGTGGAGTCATTACTTCTTTCAATGGAGATGTCCAGGAAATTGATGCGTCGGTTTGCTTCTTTATCCATGGTGAATTGGATTGCAGAGAATATTGTGTTGATGTTGTTGTAGAAATCGTTCAACTGGTTGTTTTTTAATATGACGAATGTGTCGCCTACATAGTGCATCCAAATTTTGGCATCCAAAGAACGCATGCCAATGGGACTGCCATTATCAGGACTTCAGAACTGGTAATACAGTGATTCAAAAACATGACTCTATCTCAGTTCGGATACACTTCGGATACAGTTTGGATACACTTGATATGAATGAACAGAACATTTCTTTACGATTTTTGTCCGGGAATCACGTAAAAAATTAGACTTAATTTTGCTTTTGGTGCAGATCAATGAACAATTCAACAACAACCATGCTTCTCTCCCATTATACCAACTAGAAATGAATGTGAACAAAATAATATGGGAACCAGAGAGATCACATGAGGTATCTCGGAAAATTTCCATGGCTTGCTTACAGTTAATCAGCAGTGATGTTTTAAGCACAAAGAAAAAAAAATGATGGTGACAGAATTCAGTCATGCCACACTGTCTCATTGCTGCCATCTACTGGCCAAAAGATGTTTTGCAATTCATAATTTGGGGGCCATGCTAACTGGAGTGCAGGACATTACATTAATTCAACTACAGGTATATTCAAGATATTTTTGAAGAATTTCTATTCTAATTCAGATGCATATTTTAAGCATTTGATTTGCAGAAAATAATTGATTTGATATCTGTTTCATTTAGTTCAGTATTTCTCCTGATAGATGCAGAATTAGTTTAGGGACTTGAATGAATTTCTCTATCATGCTGTTTAAATTTTATTGGATAGTAAAACACTTTAACTGAATTGGGTAATTCTGCATGACAAGACAGGCAATTAGAAAGTCAATTTTGGAAAAAACATGTTATCTGCTGAAGAGATTGTTGACGCCCAGTGGGAAACTTGAATGGAAGAAACTTGAATGCACCATGAAGAATATATATATATATATATATATATAAATTACAGTCTGTTTACTTATTGTTACCAGTTTTACAGTGTGAGATTTTTAACAATGAGCTCTATCATTGAAAAGGTCCAGTTCTGTTTATTTGATCTGGGCTACAACAGAAGTCAAAAGGTTCTGTTTATGGTTAAGGGTTCTTGTTGGTCCTAATTGATCAGTTTTAGGGGTATTGGGTCTGACTACCAGAAAACTCTATCAACTTAAGTGTCTACAAAAATCCAAATCAAGGGATGAAAGGCTGCAACTGTTTCTAAACAAAAGTTGTCCACAGTGGATTTTATCTGTTAAATGACAGGAAAAGCTACAAAATAACTTGAGGCTTACACATTTCCATTCTCCTTACAGCACAGCCTTATAGACCAGACACTGATCTCACCTCCAAACAGGCTAATTTGACATTATTTTTCAGCCACCTATGATAACAAAAATATAAGAAAGATTGTGTAGTGTAGCTTGTGGCAACAGACACCAGTGCAACACACTGAAAACAGTGTGACTACCAATGCATGTAACTGGTGCCTTTGAAACTGGACTTTTTGTAGTTTTAGGGAGGTTTTTTTAGATTTATTTTTTATTTAGTTTTCATTCTGTTTTTCAGTTATCTAGTTTTGTTTTTTTATGATTTTCTGGATTTTTTTAGCAATTAACTTTTAGCTTTTTTTATATTTGTGTCTAAAACACAGTTTTTTTTAAATTGACATATTGTATATAATTCATCATGTATATTTGTCAGCCTAATACTTGAAACGTACAATCTGACTATCTGTCACAAAGCTTAATTGTCCCATGATAAAGTAACAGTTCAAGGCTTCCAGTATAATAAAAATCGGGAGTGGTCTCCTCTAGACTTTCTTGTATACTCAGATATGAGGATGGATATTTGAAGAGTAAACTGCAAGACAATGATTATATTTTTATATTATGTACATTAAAAAACCATTAATAACAGATCAAATCAAATTAATAATATATTGAACAATTACTACAAAAGTAAAGTCGAAAACGTCGAGATTCTTCAAATTCTCGAGGTCAAATCTTTGGACAATTACAATAGTTTCCCTATACTTCACATACGAGAAAGTAAAAAAATGCAAGAATCAAATAACTAATAGGCTATAATGCCATTTGTTACTTTAATCTGCAGTAAGCTTAGTTAATTTAAAAAACAATGTCATTTGTTATTTGTGTGATTCTCTTTGCAAGCAGTGAGATCATTGTGCATATATATTCTTTTATGTTATATTATTTTCAATATTTGCTAATGCTGATTATGTCATCTATCCATTTCCAACTTTGACAGTGTATTTTTCTCAAGATAGTGTTACTGCATAACTGTTATGGCAACATCTTAAATCATTCATACCGTAAGCAATATGTGATTAACATTTTCTTGATGTTCTGTCTCTGCGTTCCTAATGCTTTGCAAGTTTTCCCACAGAGCAGGAGTTCAATCATGCGCTTTTCTACTTGTTGGATGCATGTAAGCAACTTTGCTCCATCATAATGTATTCAAAAACATGTAATGCCAATGCTGGTAGGACCCTGGGCAGAAATCAGTGCTAGAAGGAGGCCCTCTCTGTAGCTGGACACATTTGCGAATAGCAACCAACCCACACAAGCACACTGACTATAACAAGGCTAAAAATTAAACCTGAGTCCCAGAGGCTCGGAGGCAGGAATGCTAGGCACTTTACCACCAAGTCACCTTGTTTTATAATATTATCTTTAGTAAATGACTGAATTAAAACTAAATTGACACTTTATTTACAGCTTTCTGTTACTGTATTGCTGACAGCACCCTCTGTGAATGTCTTTTCAACTTGGTATGTCTGCATGATTGAGCCCTGTAAAGGACTGTGAGCCCAGGGAGATGTCATTTAACAGCACATGCAGGATTTTGGCTATTGAGAATACTTAATGACACATCATCCAGATGTGAAGCAGGTAATCTTCTGCAGATGTGTACATGGGTTGAGTGTGCATATTTGGAGGAACATGCCAACTCCATATAGACCTTCTGTTACTAATTAAAAGTGAGCTCATGGCGCTGTGTAACGGGAGTACTAGCTGTGCATCACCACAAGGCCCATGTTAAAACACCAGTACTAAATAACCTGATTAAAACTAAATGTATATGTATACATATATATGTGGAAAGATGGCTCAGTCAGTAGCATTGATTGCTTGCTACCCATCTGCTTAATTTGTCACTGTGCTAATCCCAGTAGCAAGAGAGCAATAACTAAGCAAAATAAGGCAATACATTTTTTTTAAGTGGTAGGAATAAAAATCTGTATTGCACTCTGATCCATTCACTAAGAAATAATAATATGTGATAGACACAGATTGACAGGCTCCCCTGGCCAGGGGGTCACCATTTTAGGTAAGCATCCTACCCTGGATGGGTGCTTCTCTCTATTCACGTAGGAAGACTTCATCTCAGGAGTAAACATTTCTCATGTACACTAGGTGGCATTGTTCCTCTGCCATGCTTCAGGTTTGGACTCCTGGAAGAGTTCATAGGAATTGTAGCTCAGGAGTACATCCTTCCTGAGTTTCTCAGGGGCCACCAGAGCATGTTACCAGGAGAGAACTCCCTTGTTTCAAGGCTGCTCCACCTGACTCGGAAGTGTTTCCTTAGTGCAATGCTCAGTCACCAGTGAGTTCTGCTGGGTTCAACATAAAAATGGCCGCTCTGCCTTACTTGAGGAGTCCAAGTTGGGTGGAAGTGGACACAGCTTGCTTGACAGGAGTGGAGGAGTAAATAAATCATATTGTAAGTTCATTCATTTGTAACCTTAAAAGAAGTTTGTGTTAAAAGTTTTTTGAACTAAGGATGCATGTAAGCCTGACTGTGTCTGGGATTTAGGATCTGAGGCACCCCTTACACTGCGAAAAAGGCATAAGCAAAAACTAGAAAAAACTTAAAATGGGAGTTGTTTTGTTTGTATTTTAGCAAAAAAAAATCTGCCAAACGGATAAGCAAAATTTACTTGAAACGATTTTATAAAATAAGCTCAATAGTTGTAAATACAAATTTTTAGATGTCAATTAATTCTTACAATAAGGAAAACAAGATTTAATGTCATGTTATAAATATTTTTGGCTTAGATTTCATTTTGTTACTGTGTACTGGCTGCAAATAATAATAATAATAATAATAATAATAATAATAACAGGACACCAAACTCAGACTCCAAAACTGTTTTTCACAAAGAGATAAGTTTTTAAGTAAATTCTTACAGCCATGTGCTTTTAAAAATTGGAGTTGCAGTCTAAAGATGCTGATTGCTGAAATTTTGATTTCCTTTGCATAAAAAGATAAGACCAGTTTATTTTTTTGTCTAAAAAATGATTGATTTTGCAGCCAGATATGGCTACTCAAGCTTGATAATGAATGGTTAGTGAAAAAGTCGTAGAAGAATTCATTGGACAGTGATGAGACTTCAGTATTCACTCAGATTTATTAGAAGGAAACCTGTTTGATACCAGGAAATGACCAATGAAAGTCACAGAATACCCCAGCTGACGATCCATTCAGATGACTGTGTGATCAATGGTTTTGCTTAATCCAACATTAAGGCAGTGGCGTGTTAATTAATACATCAGAAATTATGCATGCTCTCATGCATATCATGCACAAAGACAAGTGTGGTGAATATTAAAATTACAAAAAACTAGCTTCATTTTCAATTTTATTTTCTCATTTTCATTTTATATTAGTGTGTAGCCATTTTAGTGCAATTTTGTTTATTTTCTCTCTGTTTTTTGACATTTTTCCTACATATATTTTGATTAGGATTTTTGGGTTTCAATGTAGGTTTGCTTATAGTGCTGTCTGATGTTTGGCTACAAACTCTCCTTGAATCATGACCATGTCTTATTTGTCTGGTTCACCACTCTCACTTTGAACACTGCACCATTGGAAACTTTTTATTTTTAAGGCAGCAGTTTAGGTGATCACAACACAATTTTAATAGTTCCAGGTATCAGGGTTTGATGTATAATGTTTGATTCCTGGTTCGCCTCTTGACTTCGGGTACTTGGGAGTCTTCTCATATGTGTGAATTTTGCATTAAGGACTGTAAAGTGGCCCAATGTGAGTGAGAGTAGGTTAATCTCTAGATAATCACAGCCCTTAATCGAGAAAAATTAGCCCAGAAAAAATTAGGGGACAATATGAATATTTATCAGCACAGAGAAACATGGAAATATATTAACACATGGCACAAAATTCACATATTAGAATTTGATCTGTCCATCAAAGCCAAATAGAAAAAGAAAAAATTGAATAACAGTAACCCTTTAGTTTAGGTACTGCGAAAATGCATCTGTTACTCACCAACTATGTAACAAGACCTTAACAAACACTTCTGTGTGTCTCCATAACATTTACAAAGCATCTGTGCAGTGTGACCTACTAACAAACCTTCACATTGGAGTGGTCTGAGGAGCTTAACTGAGACACATTTCTCTTGATATTCCATATTTAGTATAAGACCTGTGAATCCGTCATATTAACAAGTTATTTTACCATCAGGTCAATATGTAGCACTGCACAGAGATGAATAACCTGTCTATTGATGTTTTATTAGTGTTATGAAGATCAAAAGAAGACTTTGGTAAGGTCATGTTACATAAGAGTAAAGGAGTAACGCATTCAGTTTTACTGTACTTAAACTAAAGTGTTACCAATTATTATATACTGTATGTAGAATGTAGTGCTTTGTGTTTGTGATTTTGAATTTACCTACTGAATGATTTTTTAATGAAATGAAAACCACAGTTTAATAATGACATTTTACCTGCAGTGTTAAATCAAAATTATCAATGGCATGTTTTCTGATGTGTTACTGAGCTTTTAGCAGTTAGAACCGTGCTGGAAACCATATTTCTCCAATTACATTTTTTAAGTAACAGAATGTTTTAATAAATTAAGTTTTTTGTTTCTAAAAGTTTACTTAAATTTGTACATACGCACATATTGTAAACATGTTTAAGTATTTCATTGTTTTTCCGCTGATCAATAATGTAAGGAGCACTTTCGCTTCTACTGTGTGTTAATCAGAAGTAATATTTTTCACCAACCTGCTAGGTAATAAATAAAGCATAGACTCTTAATTGGATTTCAGCATTTCATGGTGGGCTCATTTAACTTAGGAGTTAATTATTTAAATGTATATTAATCAGGCCTAGCATGTAGTACCTGCTGTGTTTCTAGTGCCTGCTAGAATTGGGTAAACACATTCTTACTCACAGAGCACCACTGCTGCTTTTTGTAAATGGCAGAGAATAATCAGATGGAGTTTTATGTAGGGTCATTAGCATCTTTATAAGTAATATCCATCTTTTTAATCCCATGCTAGTTCCATTGGACATTTGAGGTATTGGTCATTATGACCATAAGTGTTCTTGAAGGAAAATACCCTGTAAAAAATGTGACTTCAGCCAAGCTGTGCCCAGTTTAATGATACTTGACCAAATGTTTTATTTCAATATTGCAGTTTTTGGTTTGTATTTTGTTCTGTCTTTGTTCTGTGCTGTACAGTGCAAACAGCAGCAGCCTCACAGTGCTCTGTATGACTACCACCTGTTCTTCCTTCCACATGGAGCTTCCATTTTATTTTAATGTCATTGGGAGCTTCTTCAGGGAGTTCTGGTGCAGTATATAGTCCAAAAGCATGAACACTAAATTGGTCCAGTGTGAAAAAAATACACTCTGTATACAGGATAAGGACCTAGCTACCTGCATCCTTGATTAAGAGTCTTGAATATTGAAAAATTAATGAATAGATGTGCTTTCTTATGTTTTTTATTTTTTTAAATGTAATTTTTAACATGAGTTACAGCAGCAGTTGTCAGCAAACAGCGAATAAGAAGAGTCAGAGAGCAGGAATTTTAGCTCCATTTTTCTGTTTGACATGAGTGCTGCAAGGCATTAGCCAGTAAACATAAAGCAATTTCATTTGTGTACATGTGCGTAGAAGAGCTATTATCGAAAAACGGTGCATTAAAAGTATGGCACTGCAGAGAAAACAGCAATAATGGTATCAAATTACCAGTAAAGCCTCTTTGGCTCCATAATAATAAAGAATAGCTTTGCAACACCCAAACCTCACAGTGTTCCCAGAAAGGCAGAGTCTAAGATGAGAGGTGATTTGTGCTCCTTTCCAACTTTCAGCACTTTAATGTACAGATCCCAAAGCTTTTAGTCCTGTCTGCTATAGGCTAACGAAAGAGATGGCTGATTCCTTAGTAGGTGAAGTAAACTGACAGGCCGGTGTCTGCCTCATGAAATTGCTGCACTAGGCTCACTCCAGTTCATAGCTGCTGTCAGCAGGTACACCATCAATTTAAATCACCAGGTATACTTTGTCCTCTGCAGTTTAATGCTCCCTGTTCTTTGTCACTCTTTTTCCATATGTATTCCCTTTATTTAATCAGCTCACCATCACGATATGGCGTTCATTATGTCTCTTAAATGATCTAAGATTCACAGTCTTCATGTGTTTAACCTGTAGTAAGCTTCATCAAGTCTGTCCAACAGGTCTATTTACGATTTGTTTTAATTTTTAGTTAGTTTCAGACTCCTTCTGCATACTGTAGATAGTTCTTAAGATGGGATATCCAAGTTTTGACACAGCAGAACAGTGAAGATGAAATGAGATGCTTAAAAAATAAAATTCAGATTTCATTGTCTGCGGTCTACCATTTTTTTCAGTCTAAATCAATTCTGTTAATTGTGTAATTCCTGTGCTTTCAGATTTAGCTGTCAGAATGTCTCACTTTGCACTGAATACATTTTTGTGCACATTATATAGATATCAGGATTGTATAACCATCAGTATTGATGGAGGCCTGTGTGTTTTCATGCATTAACCAGTGTCAGGGATGGCAGGGGCGACAAACTGGCCGGGACTCCTTGAGGGACCGGAAGAGGGCGTGCGCCCACTTGGGATCACGTGGGGGCCGCCACTCTGGTTGCTTTGGGGGCCACAGGTTAAAGGCTTGGAAGCCCAACCCTGTAGGGGCCTGTGGTCACCGCCAGGGGGCGCCCCGATGCCTTGGGAGCCCTGGACCTCAGCACTTCCGCCACACCAGGAAGTGCTGGGGGAAGAGAAGCAGGGACACCCGGAGTACTGGGGCGTGTCGGCGGGTGATTGCCGGGGAGCACCTGGAGTACATCCTGGTGTGGATAAAAGGGGCCACCTCCCTTCATTCGAGGCTGGAGTCGGGTGGAAGAAGGACAAAGCAGAGGAGAGTGGAGGCGGCCTGAAGAGTGGAGGCATTGTGTGTTGGCCAGGACTTTGGGGACTTGGGGTTTGTGTGCACTTGGACTTTGAATTGTAAATAATAGTTGTAAATAAATGTGTTTGTAGGTGACATGAACATGTCTGCCTGTTTGTGTCCAGGCCACGTTCACACCAGGATGAAACTAGACTACTGAAACCGGTGGTGAGGTGGGACATATGAGTGTGTTTTCATTGCCCCCTCTTCTTTTACACCATAAAAACACACGGAGGCTATCTTACGAGAACTGCTATAGCATCCTGCCTTTAGCTGTCTTAATACAAATGGATACTGGCCATATTCACCTAAATGAAAATTGCACCGTTCATATGTCTAACACAAACATTTGAGTAGGTGTGGAAAACTATAGACGGGTCTGGCATGAGATGAATGCAAGGATATTAAGCCAATAATTTATTTTTGAATGCTTTCTATGGGTTAGAATCGAATGTGAAACTTGATCAGGACCTAATGAAACCTGAGATGCAATGGTAAGGACATATTATTGTACAATCAAATTGTTACAATGATTTGACCAGCAAGCGACACACAATAAAGGGTTAATTACAGTGTTTGTCAAAAGTGTTACCCCTTTGGAAGGTTTCACATTTTATTGTTATACAACAGTGTATGACGGTGTATTTCTTCTTCTTCTTTCAGCTGCTCCCGTTAGGGGATGCCACAGCGGATCATTTTCTTCCATACCTTTCTGTCCTCTGCATCTTGTTCTGTTACATCCATCACCTGCATGTCCTCTCTCACCACATCCATAAACCTTCACTTAGGCCTTCCGTTCTTCCTCTTCCCTGGCAGCTCTATCCTTAGCATCCTTCTCCCAATATACCCAGCATCTCTCCTCTGCACATGTCCAAACTAACACAATCTCACCTCTCTGACTTTGTCTCCCAACCATCCAACTTGAGCTGACCCTCTAATGTACTCAATTCTAATCCTGTTTATCCTCGTCACGTCCAAAGCAAATCTTAGCATCTTTAACTCTGCCTCCTCCAGCTCTGTCTCCTGCTTTCTGGTCAGTGCCATTGTCTCCAACCCATATAACATAGCTGGTCTCACTACTGTCCTGTAGACTTTCTCTTTCACTCTTGCTGATACCTGTCTGTCACAAATTACTCCTGACACTCTTCTCCACCCATTCCATCCTGCCTGCACTCTCTTTTTCACCTCTCTTCCACAATCCCCATTACTCTGTACTGTTGATCCCAAGTATTTAAACTCATCCACCTTTGCCAACTCTACTCCCTGCATCTTCATTATTCCACTGACCTCCCTCTCATTTACACACATGTATTCTGTCTTGTTCCTACTGACCTTCATTCCTCTCCTCTCTAGAGCATATCTCCACCTCTCCAGGGTCTCCTCAACCTGCTCCCTACTATTGCTACAGATCATAATGTCATCAGCAAACATCATAGTCCATGGGGACTCCTGTCTAATCTCTTCTGTCAACCTGTCCATCACCATTGCAAATAAGAAAGGGCTCAGAGCCGATCCCTGATGTAATCCCACTTCCAACTTGAATGCATCCGTCACTCACCACTGTCACACTTCCCTCTTACATATCCTGTACAACTCTTACGTACTTCTCTGCCACTCCCGACTTCCTCATACAACACTACAGCTCCTCTCGAGGCACCCTGTCATATGCTTTCTCCAGGTCCACAAAGACACAATGCACCTCCTTCTGGCCATCTCTAAACTTCTCCATCAAGATCCTCAGAGAAAACATTGCATCTGTGGTGCTCTTATTGGCATTAAACCATACTGTTGCTCATTAATCATCACCTCACTTCTTAACCTAGCTTCCACTACTCTTTCCCATAACTTCATGCTGTGGCTCATCAATTTTATTCCCCTGTAGTTACTGCAGTCTCTCTTAAACACCTCCATGCTTCCATAGGTATGTCATCTGGACCAACAGCCTTTCCATTTTTCATCCTCTTCATAGCTGTCCTTACTTCCTCCTTGCTAATCCGTTGCACTTCCTGATCCACTATCTCCACATCATCCAACCTCTTCTCTCTCTCGTTCTCTTTATTCATCAGCCTCTCAAAGTACTCTTTCCATTTGCTCAACACACTCTCCTTGTTTGTGAGTATGTTTCCATTTTTATCCTTTATCACCCTAACCTGCTGCACATCTTTCCCAGCTCTGTCCCTCTGTCTAGCCAATCGGTACAGGCCCTTTTCTCCCTCCTTAGTGTCCAACCTCTCATACAACTCATCATACAACTTTTCTTTAGCCTTCACCACCTCTCTCTTCACCTTGCGCCTTATCTCCTTGTACTCTTGTCTACTTTCTGCATCTCTCTGACTATCCCACTTCTTCGTTGCCATCCTCTTCCTTTGTATACTCTCCTGTATTTCCTCATTCCACCACCAGGTTTCCTTTTTCTCCTTCCTCTTTCCAGATCTCACGCCAAGCACACTTCTTGCTGTCACCCTTACTACATCTGCTGTAGTTTCCCAGCTGTCTGGTAACTCTTCACTGCCACCCAGTGCCTGTCTCACCTCCTCCCTAAACTCAACCTTTCAGTTTTCCTTTTTCAACTTCCACTATTTGATCCTTGGCTCTGCCCTCACTCTTCTCCTCTTCTTGATCTCCAACATCATCCTACAGACCACCATCCTATGCTGCTTAACTACTCTTTCCCCTGCCACCACTTTGCAGTCTTCAATCTCCTTCAGATCAACTCTTCTGCATAGGATGTAATCTACCTATGTGCATCTTCCTCCACTCTTGTACGTAACCCTATGTTCCTCCCTCTTCTTAAAATATGTATTCACCACAGCCATGTCCATCCTTTTGGCAAAATCCACTATCCTCTGACCTTCTTCATTCCTCTCCTTGACACCATACCTACCCATCACCAGCTTGTCTCCTCTTTTCCCTTCACCAACATGTCCATTGAAATCCGCTCCAATCACTACTTTCTGTTCTTTGGGTACACTGTTCATCACTTCGTCCAACTCACTCCCAAAACTTCTTTCTCATCCATTGCACACCCAACTTGTGGGGCATATGCAATAACAACATTCACCATCATACCTCCAATTTCCAGCTTCATAATCATTACTCTGTCTGACACTCTTTTCACCTCCAAAACACTCTTGACATACCTGTTTGGCTAACAGTACCGGTGGCGGTTGTTGTTAACCTGGGGCTCGACTGATCCAGTATGGAAATTTGTATTGTTGTCCGCATATTGATTTGGCAAAATTTTACACTGGATGCCCTTCCTGACATAACCCTCAGCATTTATCTGGGCTTGGGACTGGCACAAAGAAACACACTGGTTTGTGCATCCCCTGTGGCTGGGTTATCATAGTGTATTTAATGTGGCTTTTTTCACACTGATCAACTGAAAAAGACTCTTTAAATTCAAAACGAAAACAAATCTCTCGAAACAGGTGTAAATTAATAACTAATATAAACAAAAAACAAAATAATTGATTACATTCGTATTCAGCCCTTCAAGTCAGTATTTAGTAAATGCAGCCATAACAGCCTCAAGTCTGTGTTTATAGGTCTTTATCAACTTTGCACATCTGGACACTGCCCTTTTTTCCAATTATTCTTTGCAAAACAGCTCAAGCTCTGTCAGGGTGAATGTGGGATTGAGCGAACAGCAATTTTCAAGTCCAGTCACAAATTCTCAATAGGATTGAGATTTGGGATGTGGCTCTATCACTCCAGGACATTAACATTGTTCTTTTTAAGCAATTCCTGTGTAGCTTTTCCTTTGTTTTTGGTCATTGTCATGCTGGAAAATAAATCTCCCAACATGCAGGTTTCTTGCAGACTACATCATATTTTCCTCCAGGAATTCCTTGTATTTTGCTGTATTCACTTTACCCTCATAAGCCTTCCAGAGCCATCTGCACAGAAACATGACCACAGCATACTGCTGCCAACATCATGTGTCATGGTGGGTATGGTGTGTTGTAGATAATATGCAGTGTTTGGCATAAGCCAAACATGGTGTTCTTTCTTATGGCCAAAATGCCCAATTTTGGTCTCATCATTCTATAGAATCTTCTTTCAGATAAGTTAAGAGCTTCCCTTTTTCCCAAGGCCACTCTCCCATGTGATAAAGACGGCTGCTGTTGCTTCACCACCTGAGGCCACAGGTCTGCCATGCCCTCGACCCTCTGCAGTTCGCATACCAGGAGAAGGTGGGAGCGGAGGATGCCATCATCTATATGCTACACCGATACCTCTCCCACTTGGACAAAGGCAGTGGTGCAGTAAGAATTATGCTTTTGGACTTCTCTAGTGCCTTCAACACCATCCAACCTCTGCTCCTTAGGGACAAGCTGACAGAGATGGGAGTAGATTCATACCTAGTGGCATGGATCGTGGACTATCTTACAGACAGACCTCAGTATGTGCGTCTCGGGAACTGCAGGTCTGACATTGTGGTCAGCAACACAGGAGCGCCGCAGGGGACTGTACTTTCTCCGGTCCTGTTCAGTCTATATACATCAGACTTCCAATACAACTCGGAGTCCTGCCACGTGCAAAAGTTTACTGACAACACTGCTATTGTGGCCTGCATCAGGAGTGGGCAGGAGGAGGAGTATAGGAAACTAATCAAAGACTTTGTTAAATAGTGCGACTCAAACCACCTACAACTAAACACCAGCAAAACCAAGGAGCTGGTGGTGGATTTTAGGAGGCCCAGGCCACTCATGGACCCAGTGATCATCAGAGGAGACTGTGTGCAGAGGGTACAGACCTATAAATACCTGGGAGTGCAGCTGGATGATAAATTAGACTGGACTGCCAATACTGATGCTCTGTGTAAGAAAGGTCAGAGCCGACTATACTTCCTTAGAAGGCTGGCATCCTTCTACATCCGCAATAAGATGCTGCAGATGTTCTACCAGACAGTTGTGGCGAGTGCCCTCCCAATGACGTTTGACATTGCACCTAGTGGTCTTAGGCTTGTGTGCAGTTACTTGACCATGGAAAGCCATTTCATTAAGCTTCTGATGCACAGTTGTTGTGCTGCTGTTACTTCTTGATTTAGTTTGAATCTCTGTTATGGGTGATGTATCAGAGGATGGGAGATTTTTAAGCAGAATGCACTTCAGCATTAACCAGCCCCACTCTGTGAGTTTGTGTGGTCTGTCACTTTTTGTCTGAGCTGTTGTAATTCCTAGATTCTTAAAATTCACAATAATAGCATTAGAGTTGACAAAGACAGGTCTAGCAGAGCAGTTTATGACAGTGCCACATTTAAAGTCATTTAGCTCTTCAGCATGACTCATTCTACCGCCAATGTTTGCCACTGGAGACTGCATGACTATGTGCTTGACTGGATGTGACAAATGGGTGTGGTTGAAGCTTCACACCCCCAAACACGATCACACAGAGTCCCGGACTCAAATAAAAGATGGATAATTTACCAAATTCTTCCATAAAGCAGCACAAACACAAGTAATTTCTCTCTCGCTCCACAATTCACCTCTCCTTTCACCACTGCACTGCCCTCTTCCAGTTGTGTGTTGCTCCAGCTCCAACTCACTTGGATAAAGGAGTGCGGCCCTTTATATTACGGACCCTGCAGTACTTCTGGTGCCAGGGCAATTATGGCACCCATGGCCCCAGCAGGGCTGTATTGCAGGACTACATCTCCCAGCATTCCTGAAAGGGCGCTATCATGGAGGACTGCTGCCCCGCATCTGCGGGGAATAGAAAGTCCCCAGTGACCTTTTTCACTTCCAGTGGGCTGTCCATCCATCTGTTCTCGCCCTCTTTCGTGTCTGGTTCCTCTCTCTTCCCTGATCAGGATGTCTGTCTGCCTTCTAGGAGCCTCCCATCCAGATAAGGAAACATTTCCTCTTCAGGCTGCAAAGCCAGTCATGCCCAAGTGGTATTTACACAGTGTATCAACTAAAATCTCTTTAATTAAATAAAAGGCACATGAGTGGCCACATAGCTGTTTTTTTAATATGTCATTAATTGAATGAACAAAAGTTAAACAACACCACTGTATGAAAGCATAATTGCTCTGTTACATAACTAGTTGTGCCACCTACTTCGCCTAATTCAATATCGGTCTTTCATATTGCCTGTAGTTGAACTTTAGTGAACTCTTGCTTGCAAAGATGCTTTAATTCAAAACAATGATTAGTTTTTGGGCATTAACTGCTCTTTTCAGGTCTTAACAAAGCATTGCAATTCAATTTTTACGTAAGTTCAAAATTTTAATTTTACTTCTTTGAACCATTCTGATTTTGGCCTGTTTTTTTCTGTTATGGATAACTACCTTTCTATATTACCATATTACACTTCAGCTCCAGCTTCCAGTCAAATAACAAGACACTCTGCTTAAGAATTTTCTGGTATAGAGAAAGCTTCATGGTTTCTTAAAGTTATAGCAAGAAAATCCATCATCTCATAGCTAACATCTGTAACTGCTGATGGGATAGTCTTACTGTACTAGACATAACAAAATCTTTGTCTTCCAAAAAGCTAAACTTCTGTGTCAACTGTACAGAGAATATTCTCACAAAAGGCTTGGAGATTAGCCAGGTGCTTCCTGTCAAATGAAAGTCAAGCATCTGTATCTTGGTTACCAGTAGTTTCCTCTTTGAACCTTTTAGTTGAACCCTGTTTTTGCCCAGTTGTCTTTCTAATTGTGAAGTCATTAACACAGACTGTAGTTTTTTTGGTTACGGTCCTTCTTGACTTTTTGTATGATCTCTGGTTGAAATTTTGGTAGGCAGGTGACCCCTGTAAATTTCAAATTTGGAGATTATGGCTTACAATCTTTGAACAGGCCACTGGTTTTCTCTCTTTAAAATGACTGTATCTCATGTAAATCCTCTGTTAAATTCTTAAAATTTGCTTATAATACAACAGTCATCAGTCTTATCAAAGATGACTATCAGTCTGCTTACAGACAGGAAGTGGAGAAACTGATCATTTGGTGTGGCAGCCACCACCTGCAGCTTAAAACGATCACAATTGTGAAATAACAGTGGGCTTCAGGAGAGGTCCACCTGCATATTCACCGCTCACTTTGCTACACAACATTGTGTTGTCTGGGGATCCCAACAAGTTCCTTAGGTATAATTTTTTTCCTGTAATTGAAAGTCCCTAATGCACTTAACATCAGGAAATATCATCATCGAATATGAGAAATGGTGCCAAAACAAACAGATATAAGAACAGTTTCTTTCCATTTGTCAGAAGACTCGTTAACAGTAACTTGACAGTGGGTCCCACTCTATCTCTTTATTGATACAATATACATACTTTTATTTTGTGCATTATGTGTAAAGTAATATATTTTAGGTACATTACTGTATGTTTAGCCAGTGCAATATCTGTATAATATATGTTTCATTTGTGTAACCCATATCTACTTCATACACTACATGTTGAGGTGTGTATGTACAGTATGCATACAGTATGAGACTACTAAATATATGCACAGTATGAATATATACTTTGCATTATATGTGATATATGTATGGGAAAGCTTGAGAGAACTGCTGTCAAATACCTGTATGTGGAATGTAAACCACTAGGGGGCATTGCAGCACCCCAAACACAAATGCACAGATACAGGTTCAGACCCAAAAACAAGATGTATTGTTACAAGTACCTTAAAGTATTCCATTGTTTCAGCAATAAAACTCTTCTTTTCTCTACTCCACCCAGGTGCGCTTTGTCTGACTACTCTCCCGACTCTGACCACCAGGTGAAACGGAGCAGCTTCTTTTATACCGAATCCGGGAGTACTTTCCGTGCTATCGCATTGCATCCCTGAAGCCCTTCCGTGTCAGGTGGAACCTCCCTGGGTAAGGAGAGTCTGCCTCCATCATCTCCCCTAGCAGCACCCAAGAACCCCAATAGGGCTGTCCACCAAAACTGCAGTTCCAATGCAGCCTTGCAGGTGTCCAAACAGGATGCACGCAAGGGGGCTGTCACCACCCAGTTTACTGGGGAGGCAAATATGGCCCTGGGAAGCAGTCTCTTCTGTCTACCATTGCAACTGCCTTCCAACCAGGAAAGGTACATGTAATCAACTTGGTTAGGATGCCCGTCCACCCACATCCTTCCATTAAAAGGATCTCTCGCACAGGTAAAGGACCATCCATCCCGGCCAGAATGGAAGCCAACCCATTGTGGCCCATTACAGGAAACATACCTGGCCAATAAAGCTGATTCTGATTTTAATCAGAAATGGTTTTGTAAGACTTTTCAGATTAACAAGTACAATTGCATTTTTGATTGCTTCAGAAAATGTCCTTCGATTGTGGCATTATGTGCTTGTTGAATCTTTGTGCTCACATCTTGACTGAAATAGTAAAGAGTCAAAATAAGTGAAGTTTATATTAAGCAGGGCTGAGTGTAGCCAAGCTTGGCAGCGTTTAATCAGGTGACTCTAATTACTCCTTTAATTTGGTTGATTTGCCAGTTGGTGTTGGATTACTTTGTGAATTAGATTAATGAAATAAGTTCAATTGTGTTACTTGTTCACTCACTAAGTCCTTTGTCTAATAGAAAAATTTTGAAGGCCTGAAAACAGTCAATGACAACAATATGTAGTAGTGATGGGGAAATCAAAAAGCAGGCAAAGGGGTTTTCACTGTACTTCATGTTAGGATACAAGAACTGCACTTCTGTCTGTTCACAGTTACTACCCAGTCTCTATTGTTAGGAATTCTGGGCTTTCAAAAACTTGACTGCAGTCACTAAGCAAGTATTTTGTATAAAGCTCTACCTCTTTCTCTTTTTTGGACTTTTTGTGTTTGATGAGGTTCTGTTTTAGTGTGATTCAACATTTTATTTTTTTAATTTTGATGATCCAGTTAGCATTAGTACTGTATATTTGTACATTGAATTTCAAATGTGTTATATTATCTTAATTTGTAAAAAATAAAGGTTACTCAACAAAGACCTGTTTAGCTGTTCCATAGCTGTTTCATATCCTAGGACAGACAACCTTTCATAAGACATTGTCTTTTGATGGGAAGAATGCGTAAGGGAGTAATAACTATATCAAAACAGGAAACATTCTCTTGCATGTCATATTAATACATTATATCATTAGTTTGATTTCTTGTGCTTTAGTTGCTGGTGCTTTATATTCTTACTTTGATTTGCTTCAAGTGGCATATTATTTAAGGAAAGGCTGTAATGTACAAATGTGGTACACCAAAGTCAAAAGATTAAAAAAAAACTTTACTGGCAAAGTTTGCTTTAAGAAAAACATCAACATATTGAGGTCTGCAAGTTTCCCATCAGATACAAACTCAATTTCAAACCCAGCTGAGCACCAATCCTTTTGCAAATGCATCTTCTGTGAGATGGCATGTTTATTTTTTTTTATTGTGGATTAATGCATGGCTGATTTTTTATGTAGATCCCATTGGAAAAGTACTTTAAAACCTCTTGAAGAACGCTGCTTTGTGTCTCATGTCAGACCTTTAATCCTTCTTTTCAGCTGAATCCGATTGTTTAGATGGTTAATATATTAGAAACCAGCAAGCAATGGATGCACAATGCTGACAAACAACAGCAAAGTATAATCAGCCTCAAATCCCTCTGATTCCCCAGTGTTATATACTGATATTAGCGTTCATCATTTTCACACTGTCTTAGAATATCACATCAACTTGGAAATGAGAACAAGGGTGGAGTTAATTCCAGAGGATCACATCTGAATAAATTGAATCAGTTTAAGGGATTAAGTGGTATAAAAAATGAGATACACAGAAAAAAATTATTTGAATAGCTCTCTCAGCCTTGAAGCAAGGTGAAAGATTAAAAAAAGGTAAAAACATTTGGGAGGATTCACCTTGTCCTTGCAAATTAACAGATACTCGGTAAATTTATTAAAATAAACATTTCAAAAATATTTGTGCCTACAAGGATTCAACTACTGTAAATGGTAATCTTGCAGAAAGGGACATATACGTGACACTGATGCCCTTCTTTCTGAGGTATTGTGTCTTATTTGTTCAAGCCTTTTGTTGCTTTATATAAAAGATTTGCCATCTTCTTAATTTTTGTCACATCTGTATTCAGCAGTGTCAAGTAATGAGGTGTGCAGAGCTACATAATTACCCTTTTCACTTTTGATTTGTCATGGGACTTACACCTGAAATATCAACTCAAGATTCAGTTTTGGATATTTCATACCTAACATAAGAACATAGATTTATGGCTGAGTGCAAGCCATCCAAACCCACACACATTCTTCAAATTCTGCATTTACCGGTTGAATCCCTCTTTAGAAGTTACAGCAATGAGTATAGAAAATTATTATATTTTTATGTGCTGGCATGCATCTTTTACACGCACAAACACACACATGCACCAAGGAGATAATCCAGAAAAGCTCCATCATAAAAGACAAATGAACAATTAAACCGTTGCATAAACTGTTCTTACTGAGATTGCACCATCTGCTGTCTCATTCCAGAAACAACTGGTGTTATTACTAAATTTCATTATTCTGCTTTATTTAATTTTGAATTCAGGACTTTTTTTAAGTGGTTCACAGATAGTCAAAGTATGTGACAGTTTTTTAAAGTTTGTCTTTCTGATACAGATTGTGTTCCGTTAGAGAGAACACTGTTTCATGATCAAATATGCTTATGACATCTTGTTGATAGGAGGAATATCTGAGGAGGATGAAAGCCATTGTTTCAATCAAGTGGACTGTTTAGCAAATTGGTGCAAAAAGAACTGTGTTGCTCTGCACATCATAAAGACTAAAGAAATTATATTTGATGTTAATAGTCTTGAAGTCTTCAAGTTTACCCCATATTGTTCTGGGGGAGGAGGTAAAAATAGTAACTGAATGTACACACTTAACCTCTCACTGTCTCAGACATCTGTACCAACATGCCTTAAGACCTCTCTTATCATTCCAGTCCTGAAGACCTCCACAGTATCTTGTCTGAATGACTACCTTCTGGTGGCTCTCACACCTATAATCTCAAAGTGCTTTGAGAGAATGGTAATGGTGAAGATAAAAGACCACCAATGTAACAGGAGAGCCCCATCAACATGCTTATAATAGGAAGAACCAGTCCACTGCTGACGCCATCTCTTACTTTATTCATCTGGCTCTCTCGTCAGCTTACTCTACTTGGATTTTAGCTCTGCCTTTAACACCATCATCCTTCAAATGCCGATGAACAAATTGCCTCTACTTGGATTAAACTCAGTATTTTGCAACTGGATTTTTGATTTTCAGACAGTCAGTATTAATGGCATTACATCTTCTACCATCATTCCCAACACCAGCACCCCCCTGGGGTATGTTTTGAGACACCTACTGTATACTCTGATGACCTATGACTGCATATGTCACTATCAGAACAATCACATAGTGAAATTTGCAGATGACACAGAAGTGTTAGGACTTGTCACTCATATTGATTAGTCAGCATACAGGATGGATGTGACTCTGTTAGAAACTCAGCTTTAGGACAACAACCTTAGCATCAATGTCAATAGAACTAAGGAAATGATTGCAGACTTTCAACAGACTGGCACTCTCCCTCCTCTCCCCCTCAATGGAGAAGAGGTTGTAACTGTCACCTGAATCAAATCCCTGGGTGTGCATATTACAAATGACCCCTATTGGAGCTACAATACAGCCCGTCTGGTAAAGAAAGCCATCCAACTCCACTGCCTCTTGAGGACGCTGAAGTAGGATGGTCTGTGCCCCTCTGTTCTGACCTCCTTTTATCAGTGTGTGGTAGAGAGCATCCTTACCTCCTGTATTATGGTGTGGTACGGCAAGTGCTTGGCCGGAGAAAACTGCAACAGGTGGTTAAGTCTGCATAGTGGATCATCAGCAGCAGCCACCCCTGTATTGAGGGCATTTACACCATTAGGTACAAAAGTAAAGCATCCTCCATTATGGAAGATGTCACTTATCCTGCATATGGACTCTTTGTCCCCCTCTCTTCAGTCAGGAGATTGCGCAGCTTACAGGCTGGAACTACCATATTGAGGAACAGCTTTTTCTTGGATGCTATTAGTCTAATGAATACATCATCACTAAATCTGACTGTACACCCTGTGTGATTTATACTTCACTTTGTATTTTGTTTAAGTAGTCTCATAAAGTAATTTATTGCTACTGCCTTTTTCACTTGCTGCTAATTACAGCGCATACTGCAATAATATTTATTTTAGCAATAGTAATTTTACTCTATGTATGTATTAATATTGTTTTGTTCTATTTAATGTTTATCTGTGATACCTTTATTACAAAATCTATGGAGTTAAGGGGCTATTTTTATTTATTTAATATATATTTTTAATGAGGTTATCATGGACACTGTTTAATTACCGGTACCTGAGTACCAAATTTGTTTTTTATACATGGATATTGAAATAACAATGAAAGATCCTTAATCCATAATAACTCACCTAGATAATAGACTTAATTGGGATAGTTACACAAAAATATCTATTCTAAATGCAATCACCAATTTTTTTCTCCACCATAAATTCAGGCTACATCCACTGCGGTACATTTCATTTAAAAACTGAGCTCTCATACAAAAACAATCTCCATCCAAACTAATGTTTTCACATCAATTACAAAAGTATGTCCATCCACACTAAAATTACTCAAAACACATATGATGTTTGCCTATAGAGGGCTTGGTGTATCCTGAAAATATTCATGAAGAGATGCTAATGCTATTGGCCCAGGAATTTACCTCAAAACTGTAACAACCAGTAGATTATTTTGAACATGTATACAGTTTGTGAGATGAATAGCCTTGACTCACACAAACAGGTTTAGGGCAGCCACCCATATATTGCCCCTGGCTGGGTTTTGACACAGCACTCATGTGCACTGTTTTGAGTCCTGAAATGAACTAAATAGTTGAGGAAAGATGGCGGCTTTATAAGCCAAAAGGCGTAAGTGATGTCCAGAACTGGAAGTGACGTTAGTCTGGGGACTGGAACCAGACGTGGTAGGCTTAGTGCACCACGTCACCCTCTGGCCTGGCAGGTAATTACCTCCACTTGGTCCACGCAGCTCACTCCTAGTCATACGTGTGTTAAAAGTTTTAAATACACACAGATAAGCAACATGACAAGCACCGTGGAAAGCATCTCTTCTGAGCCTGCTACGTGAGAATATGATTTTCTTCCATGAAAGGTGACCAACCAGGGAATAAGATGTTGTAATCAGAATCAGAATCAGAATCTGCATTTTTAAAAGAATAAACTTTTGCCCAATCACATGGCAAAACCAAGCTGACATTTTCAGACACATATATGGCTCTGTTGAACGTTTTTAAAAATCTGTTTTCAGGGCTTTAACAACACTGGGGTAGTGTGGATGAAAAGCATAACTGGAGACTAATCTATGCGTTGTTAAACAAAAACATAGTAGTGTGAACAGAAACTAAGACTATTTAAATTGGACAAGAACTTTGTGTTGTCATTTTAAAGCAGTGTCCTTTCAGTTTCATTGCCAGGATTAGTGACCTGATGTCAAAATTTGAAAAAAAAAAACCTCTAGCAGCATACCAAACATTCGGCTAAAGCTACATAAATTAATGTAAATGATTTGACAATTGTGTGTCAGAGGATAATGATGAAGAAACTAGAAAAGATCTAAGAACTTACCTTCAGGGAGGAGAGTCGCTTTAAAGACCCACAGAAATTAATTTTGTTTCTTTGTGCACCGAGAAAAAAGTAAGGGGGAAAGTTCTCAGCTTTGAGGGGCACGTTTACTAATATAAAGACAGTCTGAGAGGTGGGAGCCCTTTCCAAATGTATTGTTTCTGATTTGTTGGAAAACTGTAAATCCATTTAAAGGTGGAGGCAATCAATTCAGTTTGTACAAGTTTAGTTAACAACTGTTCAGGGACAATGGTGAGAAATGCTGAACTGAAGACTAGCACTAGCACAAAGTGAAGGGCCATGTTAATGGCATTGCCCGCAAATCTATTTGCTTGATATGCAAACTGTGGAGCAAAAGTTACAGACTTAAGATGGGTTAAAACAAGCCATTCAAATACTTTTGTTAGCATTGATGTAAACACTATAGGCCTGTAATCACTGAGGAAGCATATTTTATCATTTTAGGAATGGAAACAACTGCAGAAGATTTAAAGCTGGAAGGGTACACATTGTGAGAGACTAATTAAAAAACTTGGTGAAAAGCTGACATGCACAATGTCTGAGTGTTGCTGATGAGACTGAATCACGACCGGCAGATTCTTTGCAGTTCTGTCTTGCAAACAACTTCCAGACATTGTATTCCTTGATAGATGAGGTAGAAGAGGAGTGAGGCTTTTGCAAAGAAGTGACTGGTGCCATAAACACTTTAGAATTGGAGAAACAGAAAGATCAATGATACTCAGCATCTTGTTGTTTTAATCTGCTGTAAAACGTATTAAGATTACCAAGGAAGGATGAATCTGAGTAATCACTCTGAGATGCCTTTTTATAGTTCATAAACCAATCAGCTCTCAAACTGCTTCTCTCTTATGGTGAAGTTTATACCCATAATAGCATAACATGTGAATCATTGCCATTGTCCTTGAGCCAATTTTATCTTAAACCAGTGACTTTTTAAATTTTCAGTGCTATAAGAATTTCAATAAACCTTAACCCTTTTGTATTTTTCTGCTATGTATATTTAAATTTTGAGATTTTCTGCTTAGTGATCTTATTAAAATACATTTCTGGAAATCAATTCAGATTTTAAGGGTGACCTCCCAGCCACAATTTTACCAAAAAAGAGAGTTCTTCTCATTTTATAGAAGCTCTGGACCCTTTTTTTATTTGAATGACACTTTATAGAGAGGAGAGGTTAGAAGCATGCGCTGATACAGCATATTGCTGCACCCACTACATGGCAAACCACCTCAGGATCCCAGATTAGGACCTGAATGCAGCCAAGACACCTCAGCACCACACTAGTTCAGATGGAATGGAAAAGTGTGAGGTTTTCTATGGTGGCTTGAGGTTTTTTCCCTGCAGGTTGGGGGGCCTACATGCACGGCCGGATGCATACCCAGGGCGGTGCAATTGCAGGTTAAGGGCCTTGCTCAAGGGGCCAATGAAGTAGAGTCACTTTTGGCATTTACAGGATTCAAACCGGCAACCTTCTGATTGCCAGTGCAAATCCCTAGCCTCAGAGCCACCACTCTGCCAAACTTTATAGTCCACTTCAAACTCTTATGGCACATTGATCACCAGAAACCTATATGCCACTATGATAGGCTTCAAACATTGGTTAAAATGAGTGAGAAAAAAATACAATGCACCTCTGGAGCGGGCTAATCATTTCGTCATAGTTATTGGTAGAGCATGGTTAAAATAAGGATAAGACACTTTTTCACATATAAAAGTGAAAATAGAATTTCTTCTCTACAAGTGAATGTACCATGTTCTGTGTATAAGATCAAAGATGATTAAACACTTAAAATAGTTAAGTAGACCCTGGATAACTGAGAATGTCTGAGTGAAACTTAAGTGCTGTAATGTTTTTTATTTACTTGTTTGCTTCTAAACTCATTATCATTAAGTAATAGTCAAATAATGATGATGAACGCAAGATACTCCATTACAAAACAGATATGAATCTCCAAATTTTCAGCCTACCTATGTTCCAATTTCCTTTCTTACTAAGAGCATACATAAAATATTATCATTAATCTGAGTTACAGATTGCAGTGGAGGTCACCAAAAGTTCACAAACCTCAAAGCAATCTTCTCTCTGCCATACTCTCACTTAGCAAACTGCAGCCCCTGCTGCTGTCTCTGCAACCCGACATCAGCAACTGAAAACATATAGGGTCTAATCCTGGGAAGAAAAATGACTTAATCGTGTGTGCAAACATATTGCTTAATCTTAAATATAGTGGCATTATTGATCAGGGCTTTGTAGAATCTTCCAGTGTAAATAGACTACGCATATCTCAGGGTGTCAAATGCTGGAAAATATCTTCAACGTGCATACACTGTGAAGAGCAAGACCACAATATATGACTCTCTCGTAAAATTAGTCACTACGATGTAGTCCAGATCATCCTCAGATGTGACTTTAATATATACTTTATGTTATCTAAAGTCATTTAGAGTACTGTACTCTTTCTGGAAAATACATACTTCTTTTATATATATATATATATATATATATATATATATATATATATATATATATATATATATATATATATATATATATATATATATATATATATATATATTTTTTGTATATATATATATTGTATCCAGTCACAGCTCTAGTTTAGTTAGAATGTCTTAGGCCCCCAAAGGCGACAAGGTGTATTCAGCTCAGTGCATTTCAAGTACTTAGTGTGTGACACTTCTGAGGTCTTATAAAAGTGCAAAGGGAACTGCATGATTGTAATTATGTTTACTCAAGGCTTTTATTGTTCACAAGTCATGCAAAATGGCAGCTTTAATAATAATATGTTACCTACTTGATGATGAGCTCTCTTTGGTTTATTGAAATAAATATCAGCATCATGGAATGCATGAGACGGTAATGACCCTATAAACCTCTGGAAATATAACAGCACTCTTTCTGTTCTGCCTGCCAACCCCACCAAAATAACTGTAACTGCAAGTGTGGTAAGCTGTGCATTTGGGCTATAAAATTTACATTTTGATGTAATCTCTTGACTGCAACATACAAAATGCTTGAACTTAGTAAACACTTTGTTTTGCAGCTACAAACACCACCTATTTGCACACTTCTGTTCGTCATAAATGTAATTGTCTCTAAAAGTCATCCTTGTAAGATTTTCTTTCTTGGATTCACGTTCTAGCTCTGTTTTTTGTCTCTTATTTGCCTGTTTATGTCAGCCAAAGAAGAATTTGATGTCATTACTCGGGAAACATCCACTTGCAGTTCATGATTTCACCTAATTGAGATTAAGACAGGTATGTGACACCATTGTTAACATATAAGAATCCTTGTTATTGCATTGACAAAAGGGGAAATACAATATTCACAATAATAAATGTTTTCTCTTCATCAACTGTAATAAAAAAGCAGCTGAATGAACAGTATTATATTTACAATGTCATGCCATAAATATTTAATCAAAAGTAAATTTATTGGTACTGTGAGCTGCAACAATAAGTAATGAAATATCCCTGCAAGTATCTGTTATCTGGATATTTTCTCCACAAAGTAGACAGACTGCAGCATAAATATAATGCATATCACAGGCAAATTTATGGAAGGAATTAAAAAAGACAGGATAGAGAAGAAACATTCAATGTGGGTTTAAGATGGGAAGAACATGTTTCACCACCATGCAAGATATTTATAAAGAAGTCCATATTTATGTAGATGATTCTTAGATGCACTTTACCTGTAAAGATGTTGCTTTAGAAAAAGCAGGAAGTGAGAAGTCAAGACAAATGACACCTTTTATTGACTAATTTATTGGTGTATTATAATCTTTTTAGTTAGCTAACAAAATATGTCATTTTACTTGACTTCTCACTGCATTCATAATGGCTAACACAGTTCAACACCCTAGTACTGCAAAAAAGCAGGAATAAGATATCAATAATAAATATACTATTATATATATATATATATATATATATATATGCATACTTATATATATATATATATATATATATACAGTATATAGTCACACATGTGATGAGTAACTGTAATACCACATCAGACCAGGGGGTGGCGGAGTGTGCTGATTGTCTCTCTCTGTCTCTTACAGACCATTCCTGGGAAATCCCACCAGGTTACTTCCACATATTCAGTTCTGTTTTGGACTCAGTCTTGTAAACAACTCACTCTTTACAAACCTTTTGCAGCCAGGATCATATTTTATGGGTGGCTGCCCCAAACCTTTGTGATTGTCTGGAGTTTTTTGTGTCATTCTGCATGTTCTTTTTGGAGGTGTTTGGCTGTCCATCCTTTATCTGAGAGCTTTATATTTCACTTGTAGTGGTCCTTCACAACGCAAATATATGGCGAAAGCCAGCCATATTGCTAGTAAGAGCTTCATATGAACTTCTAAGTCACAAGACAGCTGATTGCTGAGCTCTTTTCAACAGATTATGTTCTCCTCTGTCTGCACAATAACTTGTTGTTTTAAAGGAATATTCAGTCAAAATGATATTGTTTGTATGTTGTTTACCCCATATACAGTAGTTTGTAGTGGTGGCTGTGAAAAATTGTGCTCTTGTATTCGTGGAGAGTGGACCTAACAAATTTTATGATGGAACAATATAAAATCTCCATGAAAAATCTCACAATACTTGTGTTGCATTATTCACATGTCAAGTCATCCAGTTGTATGCTCACAATGTGCAAATAATTTGTATTTTTTGCAAAACTATTGTTAAATAACTGTAGAAAATCAAAGTAGTCCACAAACAGGAAGCCCCTCTCACTTGTGATTGTGATTTTGAATTGAATTAGACTCTTGATCAACATATAAGGGGAGAGGTCACGCTTCAATTCAAATTCGTGTCCCCATGTCTGGGAGCTTCCTTTTCGTGTAATTTGATAGTTTTTTAAAGAAAGAATTAGATATAACTATTAAATAGCCACTAAACTCTGGCTTAATACTCAGTTCATGACTGATACTTCTTAACTTTGCTACCTCTTTCTTCTTGTCCAAATCCAGGCAGTCATCATGGTTTTAGTATTTGTTCATCTGAAGGCAACTAGGAGAACCTATGGAATTGACTTGGAACAGGAGGATTGCCTGCTTCCTGTTACTTTACTACAGTGAAGAAGTTTGAAAATGAATGCATGGTATAACATTCAGGTGCAGTTGTTGACTTGTCAGGCACTGTAGCCCTCAATACACTGAGTTTAATAGGCCAGTTCTAGAACTTTCCCAATCCATTTTAGGATTGTGAGGGCCAGAGGCTATCCCACCAGGACAGGGCAAAGAACTAAAAACAGGCCTGGTCATGGACTCTATTCCATCACAGAGAATACTCTCACTCACTCACGCACACACACCATATATATGACAATTTGTGAGTGCCAATTAACATTACCTACATAAATAAACAAAATTCTTTTGTATTCCTTCTACGCTTGAGTAAGTCTGGCCACAGTAATTTTCATGAAATGGGTCTTGCAAAGATATCAGGTGAATGTGGCTCTCTGATGGTAGGTAGTAGGGTGATTTTTAAAGTCCCAGACCAGAACACTTGTGTAGCATGTATGCTCACACATAAAGCCCATCTTAGTTTGTTTAATGGCTGCTTTATCTCATTATCAAAAGAGAGGGATCATAACACACACACAAAAAATAACACTTTCACAAATGAACACATAGGAGCCCACACAGTGCTGGAAATATACAAATAAATGGAAGTTTCTTAGTCGACCTCATGATGCTGTTCTAATTTAACACAAGTTCTTATTGAAACTTTACCCATCTGCGTTTCTACAAGAAATTGGTGAGGTGGTTATGGGGTTTTGTGCCCCTTGGGGTTTCCTAAGTATATTCTAAATATATTGTGAGGATGCTTGTGTCAACAGAGCAATGGTTTATTAGATGGGCAGCTTCTTAAAGCTGGGACATTTTGATATTCTTAAATTATTTTTTGGGACACATAGCCAAAATCGAGACTGTCTCTGTCACAAGGACATCTGGTCAGGCTAGTAAATTATAGTGTCAGAGAAATAGTAAATCATTAAAACTGCAGATAATGAAGCTGTGAGGTTGGTTTAGTGTAAGGTAAATATTAAGTAAATGTTTTTTTGCTCTGTGCGCAGCTGCTCACATACCCCAGGGTCCTTCATTCTCTCTAGATAGTCCTTTCTTTTCTGTGCTTGCATTTTATACTTTTACAGTTAGAAAACCATTGAACTTACCCGTTACAACTTAAAGCATCCGGAGGAGTGAGAGGCTGGTGCACTGCTTTTCTTCTGTTTCTGTTTAAGCTGCTGGGAAGACTTCAAAAACCTGAAACAATTTGCTGATGTATAGTTTCCTTGATTGTCGATCAAGGATTGCCATCCCGCATGGTGCAGCCAATGAACAGCGACTTCCTACCTGTACACACAGTCTGCAGCTATCGGAGATGCAAAAGAGGAAAAAATACAAAATGTACAAGTTCTTGTAACTGTTGTCAATGTAAAATTGAAACAATAAATTAACTTGTAATTGAAGTCACAAAGAACGTCTCTCTGATTTAAGTCAGATGAGCTCACAAATTTGCTAATAGTTTTCAATGTGTACGTAGTGATCTGTTCAAGATATCATAATGAAAATTGAACTGTCTTGCCAAATGTCCTTGAGGTTATTGAGTTAGTGGGCTACACTTCAACAAAATTGGTCCACTGAGTTGTTTCATGTGGTTTGTGAATCAACATTAAAAGTCAATCTTTCAGAAATGTTCTTTTCTCAACGGCATGAGTTTTCCATTGCTGCAACATGAATATACCTCTAAAGATTGAAGTTGTAAATTTCACACAAGCATTGCACAAATGTCTTCATTCAGAAGACCATAAGAAAAAGTTGACCATGTTCTGTATAAGATAATATTGTTTCGGGACCTTCAGGTATATTGATATATTGCATATGTGAGTTGAATAGGAATGGACAAACTGTGTTGGCCCAATCATGTTGAAACTTCTCTTAAATTCTTGCTGTCACTCTACACAATTTGTATCTATCTTGTATGCTGTGATGTGCCTGCCAGCAGTCCTGAACAGTTTATATTCTGTAACCTTATTATCTGCACTTTTTAGTAGTATCTAGTTGAATGTGCCCTAGTTCAATTAATAAACCAGTTAAGAGCCCAAAACAAAATTACTTCTACATTGTCAGACTGAAGTGTTTACACATTGACTTACTGGAAAATTTCCTACTTAACTTACAAAAAGGCTAAGTTTAGCAACAAATATTAGGGTGCAGTGTTGGTGGTCAGTTACACGATACACAGCACACATTAAGGATGTGAGTTAACACATCTCAGATAATAAAAGTTAATTATATTAAACACTTTCTCCCAACAGTAAATCATTCCATATACACTACCACTCTCTTCACTAGAGTGCTAATTTGGCATTTTCCTGAAGAGACTACTGGAAACGTAATTTGTAGCATGTGAAAATTATTATTTTTGCACCTTATTAACATTAAGTGATGCCATGTTTTTTCTAGCTTCCAAGAAGATCTCCAAGCTGGGAATATTTATGCCTCCAATATGTAGGAGCATGTCATAAAAAACCAAGGCATTTGACAAGACAGGAGAAAAATTAATTTATTAATGGATGCAGTCTGTTGGGACTGCATGATTGATTAAAATGCTAACCTTATTTATTATTCTTGTACCCATAATGCACCCATACTATAACTGTTACACAGCTAATCTGAAATTAAAGATCAATAGGTCACAAACACAAGGCATTCCAATATTATGTAATTTATGTAATTTAATACCCAAAAATAAAATCTTCTTTTGTTTAAAGTATTTATTTTTGTTGCTTTATCCAAACATTTTATGCATTTTTTTAAAAGCTCCAATAAATGCTAATGCAAAGGTTCAACATCATTGCAAAGTATTCTGCCAGATGACAGAACATGCTCTCATACTCACACCAATTGAATGAAGCAATAAGTCAGCCGTAAATCAGCAGAGCTAATCCACATGCTTCTTGGTAGTAAAAATGTTGTTAGATTATGTATGTTTTATATTGAAAAAAATGCAATAATTTTATCAAGTAATGCAAAACAAACAGTTGCTGCAGATTTCTCTGCTGCATGTCCATGGTATGAATCTCCTGTTCCACCACATCTGAATGTCACAGCAGAAACCGAGATAATCACACCAGGAAACATTTTTCCAATCTTCTATTGTCCAATTTTGGTGAACCTGTGTGAATTGTAGCCTCAGTTGCCTGTTCTAAGCTGAATGGAGTGGCACCTGGTGTGGTCTCCTGTTGCCGTAGCCCATCTGCTTCATGTTTTGATGTGTTGTGCATTCAGAGGTTCTCTTATGTATATCTCAGTTGTAACAAGTGGATGTCTGAGTTACTGTTCCCTTTCTATAACCTCAGACCACTCTGGCATTTCTCTTCTGACCTTGGCATCAACAAGGCATATTCGCCCAAAGATCTGATCACTGGATATTTCCCATTTTTTGTACCATTCTCCATAAACCCTAGAGATGGTTGTGCATTAAAATCCCAGTAGATGAGCAGTTTCTGAAATGCTCCGACTAGACCATCTGGCACCAACAACCACGCCATGTTCAAAATCACTTAAATCAGCTTTCTTCTCCATTTTGATGCTTGGTTTTAACTTCAGCAGGTTGTCTTGACAATAACTGCATGCCTTAATGCATTGAATTGCTTCCATGTGATTGGCTAATTAGATATTTGCATTAACAAGCAGTTGAACATGTGTACCTAATAAAGTGGCAGGTGAGTGTAGACTAATAACAATATGACATAGATAGTAACATTTAAATAGACTTTGTAATTTGCTAGAAATATATTTTTCAGAATTAGCAAGCTTCAACTAGGAACATCTAATTGGCTTCACAATCAGTCATTCATTTTAACTCTAACTGATCTTTTTTATCATAAGAACAATCTAGATGAGAACAGGCCATTCTGCTCAACAAAGCTCGCCATTCCTATCTACTTAATTCTTCTTAAAAAACATCAAATCTTGTTTTGAAAATACCTAAAGTCCTACTGTTTACCACATACTGTACTTGGTAGCTTATTCCATGAGTCTATGGTTCTCTGTGTGGAGAAGAACTTAACAAGTTTCTAACTATATCCCTATGTTATTGTTGAACTAATTTTAAAATAACAGTCTTGATCCACTGTACTGATTCCCTTCATTATTTTAAACATTTCAATTATGTCACATCTTAATCTCCATTTGCTTAAACTGAATTGGCTCAGCACTTCGAATCTTTCCTCATAACTCATCCTCTGCAGACTTGGAATCATCCTAATTGCTCTTTTCTGGACTTTTTCTAGCACGGCTATGTCTTTTTTTTGTAGCTTGGAGACCAAAACTGCACACAGTACTCAAGATGAGGCCTCCTTGGACTTGTGCTCCATACATCGTGCTTTATAACATAACATTCTGTTAGCCTTAATCGCTTCTGAACACTATCTGGATATTGATAGTGACATGCCCACTACAACTTCCAAGTCCCTTTAATATGGTGAACATTAAATTTTCAGACCACCCATCATGTATTCAAATCTAACATTTGTACTTCCTACATGTAATACTTTACATTTACTTAAATTAAATTTCATTTGCCTCAAATCTGCCGGTACAAGTCCCTTTGTAATGATTCAATGGATGCTAGATTATCTGTCAATCCACCTAGCTCGGTATCATCTGCAAACTTAACCAGCTTGTTATTTATTTTCTTTTCCAGATCATTTTTGTATATTAAAAATAGCAGCAGCCCTAGCACTGAGGGCACCACTCTTAATATCACCACTTTCAAATATGTTTCCTTGCACCCTAATCCTGTGCTTCCTGTGTGTTAGCCAATTCTGCACCCATTCACACACTATACTCTGAACTCCCTCTACTTTTAGTTTGATGCCCAGAATCTCATGTGGTACCTTATCAAATGCTTTCTGAAAGTTTAAATAAATAGTATCATATGTACAACTTTGATTGTATCCTTTTGATGCTTCCTCATAGAATTCCAGCATGCTAGTATAATATAACCTACCCATGCTGACTGTTCCTGCCATGTGTTGCTCAATCTGTTCCTTAAAAATCCCTTCCATTAATTGATAATGCAATAATGATGCATGTTGAGCTAACCTGTCTATAATTGCTTGGATCTGTCCGAAATCTGTTTCAATGGACAAAATCACAATCAGTGAGCAGCTCCTTGTGGCCATCTTCTGTAACCTTACTTGGGCGTCTGAATGACCTGCTGTGATTGGCAATGCTTCAGAATTTTTTTAGCATTCTGAAAAAAAAAAAGTTCTGTCTTTTTTCTAGTGTTTCAGTTTTTTTCACCTTAGCTGGTGCATTATTGCAATTATCGGAGCTTTGGACTTATGATATGATGGTCTTGGACCCCTGTCTGTGCTTGACCCTACATCTGTGTAGTGATAAATATATATATATATATATATATATATATATATATATATATATATATATATATATATATATATATATATATAAAGGAGAGAAAGTCACAGACAGACAAACCAGTAGCGTAGCCAAACGTGGGGGTGGATAGGCAATCGCCCACCCAAATGGAGCCTCTGTCTACCTAATCAGCTTTCAAACTGGACTATATACACTCACCTAAAGGATTATTAGGAACACCTGTTCAATTTCTCATTAATGCAATTATCTAATCAACCAATCACATGGCAGTTGCTTCAATGCATTTAGGGGTGTGGTCCTGGTCAAGATAATCTCCTGAACTCCAAACTGAATGTCAGAATGGGAAAGAAAGGTGATTTAATCAATTTTGAGTGTGGCATGGTTGTTGGTGCCAGACGGGCCGGTCTGAGTATTTCACAATCTGCTCAGTTACTGGGATTTTCACGCACAACCATTTCTAGTGTTTACAAAGAATGGTGTGAAAAGGGAAAAACATCCAGTATGCGGCAGTCCTGTGGGCGAAAATGCCTTGTTGATGCTAGAGGTCAGAGGAGAATGGGCCGACTGATTCAAGCTGATAGAAGAGCAACTTTGACTGAAATAACCACTCGTTACAACTGAGGTATGCAGCAAAGCATTTGTGAAGCCACAACACGCACAACCTTGAGGCGGATGGGCTACAACAGCAGAAGACCCCACCAGGTACCACTCATCTCCACTACAAATAGGAAAAAGAGGCTATAATTTGCACAAACCCACCAAAATTAGTGTGCTTTAGTAATATGCCTATATTAAGGTCATGCAGGTTAAGAAGGTTGAACAAAGCGAGAGCTAGAGAGAGAGAGAGAGAGAAAAAAAATATATTCACTTGATAATACTGTTCACTATAGGCTAATATTGGCGTCTATAGTTTGGGTGCTATGGTGCCAGTTAAATGTTTTTTTTTTGTTTTGTTTTGTTTTTTGCATCTTTGTAAGGCCATACTTTTAGTTTTCTTTTTATAATAGCCAAGAACAATAGATTTTTATTTTTAAAGGCTGAGTCTTTGAATTTGTGTGTCTTCCAGCATTGTGTGCATTACTGATCAGGGTTTTATTAGAGGATCCCCCTCATTAGCTCACTGATGATTATGTTATATAAGCCGTCTTATGTGTGTGAAATTTTATTCACCCACCTAGTTTCATATATACCCACCCACCAATAAATTTCTGGCTACACTACTGAGACCAACCCTACCTATTGTGTGCTCGTTATAAACTTTTGTTAGGCTTTTTGTTCTGATATTAGTAATCCATTCACACCCTCCCTGGGTAACAGCTAACCCTTATCTGTTAAAGCAAGTTTGTAAAATATTTACACTATTGCTCATCAGAAAAGGAGAGAAGGAATAGCATAATTAATTTGCATAAAGTTAAAGCAAAAGTTGATTTCCAGGCATTGGTGTTCTCATTTGTGAGTCACTAAAGCAGACTAAGCTGTGAGTTCGGTACAGTAGTATAAAACTGGAACAACCAGTGGGCATAGGTATGAGATTAAGGCATTTGAGGAATTCTAAAACAGGTGTGGGTTTCAAATCAAGGAGGCGACTAATCTGCTTATTCCTTTTGTTTCTAATCTTCTCTCTTCTCAGATGTTTCTATTTTCCCCCCTCATGGTTTCTGCCTCCATTATCTGGACACTCTTTTTGCTGTCTGAGAGCTGTTTTCCTATTTCATCTAGTTCTGAGGTATTCTTCAGCTTTTTCATGGAGCAGTCATTTTAAGCACTGTTTGTTCATTTCTGGGCTTCTTTTGTAATTTTTCCCAAGTCTGAGGAACTTGTCAAAACGTTGGAGTACATAGCCAGTGAACAATGTTTTTTAACAGCCGAACAGTCCAGATCCTTTGTTGTACATCTTTGCCAACTTTTACGAGGGCTGTTTCAGATCACCTCTGTTACTTTCTGATGCCATTTGTCTACTTGAGCAAAATGGTTGAGCCTCCCAGTAGATTCCAGCATGTCTCCAAGTGAAAACTATACCCCAATTCCAAACATTGGGTTTTAGTTCCAAGATGGAATTTTGATCCCTAGTGGCAGCGTCATCGGTAAAGATGCAAAACAGATGCATGCACCGAGAAAGAATGCATTATTTTGTGGCACTGTGCAACTCAAGCCATGTAGACTTCTGATTCTTTTCCTTGACTTACTCACTCTCTCTATGTTTTGAGTTTTTTCCTTTTTTACAGGCCAGAAGCTCATGTATGTTTTATTCTGTGTAAGCATTTGTGGTTCATTAGTTTTAATGTGTAATTTTTCTGTTTCATGTTTAACATGTTTGACAAAAGGAACTAAGTTGCTAAATCCTATGAACGTCATGAAAATCTGATTATTATTTTGTTCCTGTATGCATCCTACTGAAACTAAAAATTGTATACTTTTTAGAGATTAGAAACCTTTATTGTCACATACACCGTGAGTGAATAGTGAAACTCTTCTGCCAGAGTTGCAGAATGTGAGGGCAGAAAAGTATGTACAGGCAATAAAATGTAAAACGTCAATAAGAAGATGATGATGTATAAATAAATAAAGTAAATAAGAGTAGCAGAAGATAAACGAATACAGCAAAATAAGAGAAAATAAAAGGTAGATGGCAGCAAGCATCAAACATGCAGTACAATTACACATAAACCAGCAGGTGGGTACAGTTCTGAGCATGTAAGAACAGGCTACTGAGAATTCAGTAATTTTATGGCTCGGGTGAAGAAGCTGTCCCTGAAGCAGATGAATGCGAGTGGTGAGGATCCGGTAGCACTTCCCAGAAGGCAGAAGTGAAAACAAGGGATAAGCTGGGTTACTGTCATCAGAGATAATGGATTCAGCTTTCCTTAAATATCTGGTTAAGGAGATGGTATGAAGGTGTGGAAAATCAGCCCCAATGATTTCAGAAGCTGTACAGATAGTCCTTTGGAGGAGTTTGTGATTCTGGCAAGTCAGGTTAGCAAACCACACTGGGATACATCCATTCAGGGTACTTGCAATAATTAAGCGGTTAAAGTTATGACCGTTTTGGTTTTTACCCCCAAGGTTCTAAGCCACTCAGGAAAAAGACCCTTTGCTGGGCCTCTTTGTAGATTCAAGTGATGTTGACAGACCACAAAAGGCAGTAATCTGGACAGGCAAGAATCTGAAGCTTCTAACTGTCTGGACAGGGGAGCTGTTGATGTGGAGTGGAGCTTGACTGCCTTTGTTCTTTCTGAAGTTAACAATGACCTCCTTTGTTTTGTTGACATTTCAGGGCACCATACAGTCAAGTTAAATCAAGTCCTGCAGGCATCTTTGTCGCTAATGAAGCCAAACACAGCAATGTCATCCATAAACTTGACGATACCATTGCCAGTGAATTGACTGTTTAGCAGCGGGCAGAGCCAGGAACCTTTTCGGAATTGTAATGTTCATTAACAGTGTTAGAGGAGATCTTAACAGAAGTAAATCAAAATGTTTCTTAGGTAATGGCTGGTTCTCGATGCGTAAGGTGGGACTTGATGTTGATAATACAAAATTATAAATTATTTCCGTTGGCCATTCCCGTGTTTGTTTATATTCAGCAGATATTTAACACTGTATTATATGTAAAGGCAGGTGCCCCTTCTCAATTTGTGGCACTGTTAAGGAATCAGTTTGCAGGTGTGCAGTTTTAAAGGATCAAAATCTGAAATTATTTCTTATTTCTCTTCAGCATTTCTCTTCCCTTACATTTTTACAGCATAATAGCAACAATAGGAGAAATGAATATCTAAAATACAGTAATGCTACATGCCGTGACTTATGATTGAAATTTTCCTTGCCAGTGTCCATTAATGTCATTATTTCACCTTTTGTATGTAATTAAATGCTGCTGTTTTGATTGCCATACACAAACTAATTGTTAGTGCAATACATGATAAACCTTTACTAGCACTACAGTTCAGACCCTTAGGATTGAGTAAGGTTTATAGGGACTGAATGATAAGCACAGAAAATGCTATTCCTTATCAGAGTATAAGTATGAGTTTGAGTATGAGATTTGGCAGCAGTTGAGTAAATCACTATGGTCTCCTGATGACCCCTCTCTTATTCAGGAATTCCATTACATTTACTATCAAAATACCAGTTCCCCTTGAATAATACTGAATAATTAAATATAAGATCCTGCCTAAACACCAGCTAATGTCTTCCAGAAAAGAGAAGATCTGCCCCTGATTAGATTAATACTTTCACTTGGGAGCATTCATGTAAGTCATAAAATTGTTAAAGCTAAAACTACACTGATATTTTGCATGCAAGCTCAACTATTCTAATACAATTAGTGGGTGAGGGCTAATTGAATAAAAGGAAGCTTTCATTCAAATGCTGCATATGAAGGGAGTGTTACAAACATTTGATGTAAGGGACTTTGATATAATGACAATGACCTTGATCAGTGGTCTAAGTAATGCCTGCATAAAATAACAGATTAAATAATGAATGAGGAGTATTTAAAATGAATAATTACTAGGCATGCAAAACATAATCAATATTAGAACAACAGAAGGTCTGGAAACTACAAAAATGGGCTGCAGTAATTCCTTTACCTAAAACAATTACAAAAGAACTTTGAATGACTTCACACCAGTGGCCCTGACATCACTAGTAATGATATCATTTAAAGAAGCTGATATATGCAACTCAGGGTTTATTAGAACCACTTTGATTTGACAACTTTGACTCAGGTGCCGCCGGGAGTGGCAGCATTTCCAGCAGCTCCGTGTACGACTTTATCTTTCTACCTTTTTTTCTATTTCACTGATCACTCCTATCATTTTCTTTTATGTGGACTCATTCCCTGGACACTTTTTACTACTTTTTACTACTTGGACATGGATTTGTACATGCCGAAACTAGTCTATTCAAGTAGTCAACTTCAAGTGCTGAGAACAAATGCCCGCGCCAGTGTGGTTCCCTATTTACCTGACAAGGTAAGAAGGCGGTATCGTGGCAGCAGAGCCGTAACTAAACTAAAAGTGAAGCGGCTTACGAGAAAGTGCCGTTTCAAACCTTCGGTGCCATCTGTGAACCTGGGAAATGTGAACTCACTATCAAATAAGATCGATGAACTGGCCGCGCTGGTGAAAAATGTCAGGACCTACAGTGAAACGTGGCTAACAAATAACATCCCAGATGCTAACGTAGAGCTACCCAGGTTTAGCAGTTAGAGCGGACAGAGACGCAAATACCTATGGAAAGTGGAAAGCAGGACTCGCTCTCTATGCAAATACAAGGTGGTGTAACTCTGGATATGTAAACGTCAAAATCTCCATTTGCTGCAGGGACATTGAACTGTTGGCTGTAAGTCCCTATTACTTGCCCAGAGAGTTTGGACACGTCATTGTTGTTATTGTTTACATCCCTCCTCGGAAGGACGCGGAGATAGCGGGTGACATAATCCATTCTGGAGCTACTAAATTACAAACACAACACCTTGGGGCACTTCTGCTAATCATTGGAGACTTTAACCATGTGATGCTGGACAAAACATTACCTGCCTTCTCCCAGTATGTGGATTGTAACACCCGGGGAAATAGGACTATTGACCTACTGCATGCAAATGTTAAAGAAACCCCGCTGCCTGCGCTTGGGAAAACAGATCATAACCTGGTTCTGCTTCAGCCTCACTACAAACCAAGAGTGAGGGAGTTACCTACAACCACACAATCATTCAGGAAGTTGTCCCCTGAGGCAGAGCAGGCTCTGAGAGACTGCTTTGGAGCTACGGACTGGGATATCCAGCAGGGGTCATATAGTGAGAACACTGAGGAGGTTGTTGACTGCACTACTGATTACATCAACTTCTGTATGGACATTATAGTTCCAGTAAGAACAGTATGCTGCTATGCTAACAACAAGCCATGGATTACAAGTGACATCAATGGCCTTTTGAACCAGAAGAAAAGGGCTTTTAAAGGTGGGGATCAGCATGAGCTCAAGTGCATGCAGAAGGAACTCTGAGTCCAGCTCAGGGCGGCGAAGGAGCAGTACAGGAGAAAGCTGGAGCAGAAGTTGAAGAATAACAGGGTGGAGGAAGTGTGGGATGGGATGAAGATCATCACTGGCTGCAGCTCGAAGTGGGATGCCACCATCAAGTGAGACGTGGAGAGAGCAAACCAAATGAACAATTTCTTTAACAGGTTTGACTACCCTAACCCACTCTCACTTTGGAGTACTTCACCCTCCACCCATCCTTCTGCTGATACCAGCATAGGAGAGACATCCCCACTCACAATTACAGCAGCCCAGGTGAGCAGAGAGCTGAGGAGACTTCGTGCCAGCAAAGCACTGGATCCAGATGGAGTATCGCCACGACTGCTGAAGGCCTGTGCGCTGGATCTGGGAAGTCCTCTACAGCACATCTTCATCCTGAGCCTGGAATGGGGGAGAGTCCTGAGGCTTTGGAAAATATCTTGCATCACCCCTGTCCCAAAGGTATCACGTCCTAGTGAGCTGAATGACTTCCGGTCTGTTGCCCTGACGTTACATGTGATGAAGACCATGGAGTGGCTGCTGCTTCACCACCGGAGGCCACAGGTTCACCACTCCCTCGACCCTCTGCAGTTCGCATACCAGGAGAAGGTGGGAGTGGAGGATGCCATCCTCTATATGCTACACCGATCCCTCTCCCACTTGGACAGAGGCAGCGGTACAGTAAGAATTATGTTTCTGGACTTCTCTAGTGCCTTCAACATCCTCCAACCTCTACTCCTTAGGGACAAGCTGACACAGATGGGAGTAGATTCATACCTGGTGGCATGGATCGTGGACTATCTTACAGACAGACCTCAGTATGTGCGTCTTGGGAACTGCAGATCTGACATTGTGGTCAGCAACACAGGAGCGCCGCAGGGGACTATACTTTCTCTGGTTCTGTTCAACCTCAATACATCAGACTTCCAATACAACTCTTGACTCCTGCCACGTGCAAAAGTTCGCTGACGACACTGCTATTGTGGGCTGCATCAGGAGTGGGCAGGAGGAGGAGTATAGGAAGCTAATCAAGGACTTTGTTAAATGGTGCGACTCAAACCACTTACACCTGAACACCAGCAAAACCAAGGAGCTGGTGGTGGATTTTAGGAGACCCAGGCCCCTCCTGGACCCGTGATTATGAGAGGCGACTGTGTGCAGAGGGTACAGACCTATAAATACCTGGGAGTTTAGCTGGATGATAAATTGGACTGGACTGCCAATACTGATGTTCTATGCAAGAGCAGACAGAGCCGACTATACTTCCTTTGAAGACTGGCATCCTTCAACATCTGCAATGAGATGCTGCAGATGTTCTATCAGACGGTTGTGGTGAGTGCCCTCTTATACCCTGGGGTGTGCTGGGGGAGCAGCATAAAGAAGAAGGACACCTCATGCCTGGACAAACTGGTGAGGAAGGCAGGCTCTATTGTAGGCATGGAGCTGGACAGTTTGACATCCGTGGCAGAGCAACGGGCACTGAGCAGGCTCCTGTCAACCATGGAGAATCCACTGCATCCACTGAACACTGAGGAGATTGTTCCTGCCCCACAATATGCGTTTCTTCAATTCCACCTGGGTGTGGGATAAAGGGGTTAACATCATACAAAGTTATTGTCTGTTTTACCTGCATTTTTATCACTCTTTAAATTTAATATTGTTTTTATCAGTATGCTGCTGCTGGAGTATGTGAATTTCCCCTTGGGATTAATAAAGTGTCTATCTATCTACTAGGCTCACAGAGGGACAGAGGATGCTACTGTTACTTTAATTCATCTGTCATATAAACACTTTTGTTTCTTGGCTCATTTTTTTTTATCTGCATAACAATATCTTATGTCTTGTACTTTCTTTCCTTCTACAGTATTAACACATTTTCCCCTCGGATAATAAAACTCTACCTAACCTAATACTCTCATAGTGAGGCTTCTTAAAGATTTAATTTAGACCTTAACTTGACCCTTTAACAACCAGGACCCAAAGAATGAAAGTATAAAATAGTTTAATAATAGAGTTTTTGTCTAATATACCCTCGTCATCAACATGTTCTCATCAAAGGTAAGTTGTTTCAGCTCTTTTGTGCAGTACATTCTAAACACAAAAACCTGTGTATCTTGGAGCAATCATCAAACTAATTTTTAATCAAAACACAGATGCAGTTTATGAAATAGGGCATCAGTGTCACTTCTGTCTCAGAAAGCTGATTGTTTTTAACTTAGGTTCTAACATTATGTAATTTTGCTTGTTGCTTTATATCTTATATTGAGTCTGTTTTAACACTTATTCTTCTTGCTTGGTTTAAACATATTAATGTTATCAACAAAAAGTAATCAAATTGTGAAATGAAGCAAAAAGTTAATAAGGTCCCAAAAATCAATTCTAACAGACTAATTTATTAAGCAAGCATTGCAGAAAGCAGAATGTGTTCTTGCTGACAGAACCTACACACTATATTCTGGATTAAAATTGTTTTAAGTGGTTCAAGTTGCTGTGAATAAAAAGCAGCCAATTCAAATACTACTTCACTAAAGCTGGAAATAATCTATGAAATACGTTTTGTTTTAATAAACATCCACAGATGCAATCTTGGACCCAATTAATTTTCATTCTTGATAATCACAAGTTGAGTCTAAATGTAGATTTAATATTATATGTCCTAGATGTGATTTGATATTATATCATATTTTTGTAATATTTATTGGAATTCAGTGGAATATTTTATTTATTCGTACAAAGTTGTACTTAATGACTGAACACTTTGTAATGTGTTGGTCTCTCTGTAAAAACCATGCTGATAAACCAAATCTCCTTCTTGGAAAAACAAAAATTTGAACTAAATTATTTGTATTTATATTGTCACATTCAACGAAGAAAACCTGTCTCTTTTGGGGTTCAACCAAAGGGTCACACATTGGAAGGAGATGAATGGGACACAGCAACCTAATAGTACTCTACTTCTGCCTCCACCTCAGAACAGGAGGTGACGTCACCAGAGCTCCACCTTCTTACCCACCTCTTCTAATCTACCCAAAATATAAAGAAAGACTCCACCATTAACGGGTGTCACAAGCCAAAATTGTCAGGAAGCACTATCTCAAAGGAAGGAGATAATAATTTTGGAGGAAATGACTGGGAAACAAGATGTGCAAAGATCCGTTAATGGGAAATCAAGATGCTTTATTGTCAAAACCAAAGAAAAAAAAAACAAGGCCAAAGTTGTTACTCAGAAAGTGTTTTTTTAAACAAACCAATCATGAAGAAAATTTCATTAGGAAATTACTGTCAAACTCAAGTTGAAAAAGGTTGGCATGACCGACCTTTTAATCCTTTCCCCTAATTAGTGTTGAGGTCATGACTCTTGTGACTGCACTCCCAGCAATCCAGTCTTGCATCATGCCATAGGAAACAACAAAATGGCAGCATTCTTAATCCTGACAAGATGGCATCAGAAACATTGTAAAATAATTTAATCAACATGAATTACTCCTTTAACCTAAAAAAAATGGTGTGAAATGCATTCGTCACTATCACAAATATCTCAAGTAGAACTCACAAAAAATTAAAACCAAAACAGAATCATAATGAGGTAGTCCATTGTACCCCAAACCCTTTTGATGTGTTGGTTTCAGGGTCTGAAAATAAATCATTATTGTGTAGAAAGTCTACAGTATATTAATGAATTTTAATTGTTCTCTGTCACATGCAATCTTTATACAATAATAAAGGATGCAGAAAGAGTCCAAAATTAACTTGATAACAATATACTGCTACAACTTTTTGGAGATATAAAACACTGCATTTTTACAGTTAACCACTTTTTAATGAAAATAAATTTTATTCTGCCAGTCTGAGATTACTTTTCTTTATGGAAAACATTATATTTATATTGAATCTTTGTACTAAATTTTCATGTATTTCTTCTTCTTCAGATTAATTTCTTTGTAGCAGTATTTAGTTAAAAACTTACATTACATAAAAGTCATTACATTACATTTTAATATCTGTGCTTCCTACTTAACTGCTCACTCATGTCCTACCCAGTATGTCTAATAACATGGACCTCAAGCCATCAAATAAAATTCTTTTAATAGCTTCTAAATGAATTTCTTCTTCGTATATTGTTACTTTTTCCCAAGCTCAATAACATTTTCTAACTCAAAGGAGTAGTGATTCTGATGACCATCTGCATGACGATCTATGCCATGGTGAATACTTGATTGAGGATGTGAAACCGACTGTCACCATCTTCACTAAAAATAAATCAATAAGTCTCCCAGCCAGTTCTTGCAGATCTCAAGGTATTGATATTCTTTGCTGCATGTGAACTTTCCACTGACCAGAGCTCTTTGAAAGATGCGGATTAGCCTTAACATAGCATCAAATGGATTTGTTCCAGATGTGTTCAATTCAAAGGCTTTGTCTCAAGGGATTCAACAAACCAAGCAAGAACTGAAGAACTGATTAATTACAGGCTTCTGCAGTTTAAGTTAGTTGTGATAATTCTGAGCTCAGACACTGGTGTGTATCAATACAAAGTTACAATTTTATTAATTCATTCTACCTCTGGGAGCGGCACGGTGGTGCGGCTGCCTCGCAGAAAGGAGACCTGGGTTCACTTCCTGGGTCCTCCCTGCGTGGAGTTTGCATGTTCTCCCCGTGTCTGCGTGGGTTTCCTCCGGGTGCTCCAGTTTCCTCTTGCAGTCCAAAGACATGCAGGTTAGGAGCATTGGCAATCCTAAATTGTCCCTGGTGTGTGTGTGCCTGGCGGTGGGCTGGTGACCTGCCTAAGGTTTGTTTCCTGCCTTGCACCCTGTGTTGGCTGGGATTGTCTCCAGCAGACCCCCGTGACCCTGTGTTAGGATAGAGTGGGTTGGATAATGGATGGATGGATTCTGCCTCTGGTTGGATTATCTAAATGACTACATAAAAATATTAAAGGTAGTTAATATGCAGTAACAAATGTAAAGTTTCCATAATTATGTAAATTAAGCACATGCTAATCGATGTATACTGTATAAACTGATTTTCGTGGTAAATATTACAACATTTTTTACAAAGTAATATTCAAGGATATTTAAGCACAATAATAAATAAAAAAGCAGTTAATTTAGATGAGAAAAAAACATCTAGAGATGGATGAATGTGTAAATTCTTTGGATCCCTGATACTGTTTGCAAAATCATCCAATTTATCTTGAAAGCCTATGGCTTTGGTTAACTTTCTCCTTCTTATTATTGAGCAATTGGTATATTATCACCATTGGTATATTTATCCTAACAATTTTTTTGCAATGATCGATAAATTGTTTGGTAAAAGACCAGCAGAACTGAAGGAAATGCAATATGTGGACTATGACCAGGACACGGACAGGAAGACACGTTTGAATAACCCCACACACGTTTATTATACATTTTATTATTTACAATTCAGTGCTCACAAACCCCTACAGTCCCCAAAGTCCTGGCCAACACCACACAATGCCTTCACTCTTCAGGCCGCCTCCACGTCTCCTTCCAGACCTTGTCCTTTCTTCTCTCCCGACTCCAGCCTCGAATGAAGGGCAGCGGCCCCTTTTATCCACACCTTGATGTGCTCCAGTTGCTTCCTGGCAATCTCCCACTGACACGCCCCCGTGTGGCGGAAGTGCAGGCTGTATCCCTGGAAGAACTCCGGGTGTCCCTGCTCCTCTTCCCCCAGCACTTCCTGGTGTGGCAGAAGTGCTGAGGTCCAGGACTCTCCAAGGCATCCCAGCTGGGTCTTCCCCCCAGCCATCTGCAACAAATGCTAACATAAAAGTGAAAGTTCTAACTTTGATTTAAGGAATGATCAAGGAGATGGCTGAAAGTAATGGGATAGTAACTGTGAAAAAGGTGGACGTCTTGGCAGTCAAAATGAAAGGCAGTTTTGTAGGTGATGAACATTTGCTTTTATTTAATACGTGTTGTCACACACGTGCGATTAGTGGGGAGCTGAGTGGACCAAGTGAACGTAATTGCCCGCCAGGCCAGGGGGTGGCAGGGTAAGTTAAACCTACCTCTGTTATCTGTACAGGACAAATACAGGAAAACCTGCCTGATTCAATGTCACTTCCAGTTCCGACTAGATGATATCACTTGCTTTTGGCTTATAAAGCTGCCATCTATTTCTAACCAAATCAGTTTTGGAATTCAACCAGAGCACTTTGTTGTTTATCTCTTTGCCCTTTTGCAGCTAGGCTGTCCCAAACCATTTTTCGTGTGTCGAGACTACTATTTTTACAGTTTGTCATAGTTACAACAATGGAAAACAGCTCTGAATAATCTTATTTTATCATGTTATTAGACCACCCATGATGTGCAACCTAACACAAAAAGTACCAATAGCTTTTTAGGTTATTTTATTAATGGAGGATCGGAAACAAATGTCAAAACCAAGTACGTAACTGTTACCTTTAAAGTCTTACCTGTCTCATTGGCCTCATCGTCATCCTCTACATTCAACCCTAGAGATGTCTAATTGAAGGCTGCTCACTGACTGTGATTGTCTTTTATTTTCATTCCTTTACTGCAGCCCAGCTCACCACCAACAGAGCTGTAAACAAACTATCCTCTTTGCCCTTAAAGCAATGAGCATATGGCCTTTTTATTGCCTGCCACAGAAAGAAGAAAAGAGGAATTGGAAGGTCACACTGGTGCTGTGGCTCATCGGATATTCAAGATCAGCATGTAAAGATTGCCAGGATAACACAACGCAGGACTTGTTGCAGACATTTTTGTTGGTCAGGAACCATAAGAGATTGAAAAATGTCATTTATACTTATTTAAATGTATATATAGGTTGTTGAATATATATATTGTCACACACGTGCGCATGGGAGGCAGCTAAAGGGCTTGAGTGACGGCAGTTCTGAGACAGGCCGGGCTATGGCAGAGTGCACTGACTCTTTTTCTCACTTCCCTGTAGACCATCCCTGGGAGACTCCACCTGGCTTTCGTGACATCACTTCCGGGACCGAACCAATGGAGACAGAACTAACCAGGGCCGGCCCCTCTGATGTCACGTCCGGGCCTGATCCAATGAGTGACGAACACGTGCCCGATTCCCATGACCTCACTTTCTGTCTTCCCCTTTAAAAGCCTGCCCTTTTTCCCCTTACCCTCAGTCTTGTCTTGGACTCGTTTGTATGCACATCAGTGCTGTTGTTGTGATAAAAAAAGACTTTGCAGCCAGGATACCAAAATATATGGGTGGCTGCCCCAAAACTTCTTTGAGTATGTCTCAGCGTTGTGACATTGGCGTAGTCGGCAGGATAGAGAAGTCCTGGAGGAGAAGGGGACAGGACCTGCAACATGTCCAGGTGGGATCGTACCGAGGCCGAGTTTTCAGGCGGGGAGGGTGGCCCGTGTTTCGGAGTGGCCCTGTACAGGCTCTGCTCCCGGCATGCTCCACTAGGCAATCTAGACAGGCCAGGGAGTGTTCGGGAGGGGCTCAGAGACGTGGGCTGCTTCGGAAGAGGGAGGCGAAGAGGGCTGTTTGTGCTCTCTTGGAGGAGAGTGTCTGCCTCCCTGTGAAGCCAGAGCCCCGATTTCCACCTAGGGGTGCCCCAGACTGGCAGGTGAGTAACCTGAAAAACTGGAGGTTTGACCCGGAGTGGCCAACCCCACAGCAAGCTTGGTCCCTATGGGTAAAAGTAGGGCAGTGGCTGCGGGCACAGACACTTAAGCCCTCCCAATTCATAGAGCAGGTGGCTTGCTACCTGCATCTGGACACACTACCCCGTGGTTTCACCCAGCCGGTCTGGGGTAGAGAATTTACAAACATGGCAGAGCTCTTAGAGTCATAGAAAAACAAATGACGGCCTCGCAATCTGAGGGAGCTGAACCGTCCTCTAGCCGAACTCAACCGGGGTATGTCCCAACACCTAGCCAACCCCCTGTACAACCCAGAGCTTGTGCCGGGGTCGCGGGTGCTCAAACCGCTTGGGAATGAGGCGGAATGCAGGTGGAGGGGGAGGAGGGGTTGGTGTGCTCTGATAAACCCGTTGGCGGTTCCACACACAGGCATGGTGGTCGCAACGGGTACAAAACGTCTGCTCTGTTAGACACCGGCAGCAACACTACCATTGTTGCTCGCCGTTTTGTGCTACCGCGACAGTGGTTAAATTATAAGGTCGGTATAACCTGTGTCCACGGGGAAACCCGCTGGTACAAGGCCGCCACGTGTGTCATCAGTTACGGGGGATCGGTTCGGAAATTAACTGTGGCAATCCTTCCTGATCCTCCACACCCGGTGATACTGGGGCAGAACTGGCCTGAAATTAAAAGCGGTGAGACACATACCAATCCCGGGAAT